>NW_024382595.1:0-58017 GCF_016835505.1 Polypterus senegalus
CCGCAGCTCTTTTGTCCTAATCCCAGGGCCCTGCTCACTGTGAGAACATTCACAAACTTTTCCCAGCTCATGCTTTGTTTGATTATCTGGGAGTGAAGTGATGGAGTTTTAGAGTGGAAATAATAGATTGTTATTTGGAACACATACATTTCATGTGTTTCCATTTCTACAATAATCTGCGTAAACACATTGTTAAAACAGACAACTTTTTTCATATTTTAGTAATAAATGTTACAAAATATAGGCATAAACTAGAGAATGTGTGAAGCCTGAAGTCCAAAGATCAAATAAACACTTTTACAAAGGTTCAAGGACAATACAACAGCTTCCATGGCGTAGCAGTAAGATTTACTGGCTTGTAATCAAGAGTCCCGGTTCGATCGTGACTGTCTCTTATATTTGCTGTTTTCAGTAGTGAGCTGCTCTTATTGTTAATATTATACAGTACACACATACATTTGGTTTCGTCTGTAACAGACGGTGTACATTTATAGTACTGTGCTTGTAAAGTTTTTTTTCACTTCACTTCACGATCACGATACATACTACCGCCCTAGGGATCTGACACTTTTAGTTTTTATTTGAAACTGGGAGTAACTGTAGATGTGAGTGGTGTTTTGAGGCAATGTAACTGGACATTCTCTGATCTGGAGGGATAAAAGCTGACACATAAACGCTAGTGAATCTGCCTTCTAGTATTTCACTGTAACTTGATTTTTTTTATTGAGTTTTATTGAGTGTTCCTGGTCACTTAGAATTAGTATGCACCTTATGGTGTATGATGTCAAAAAAACAAAAAAAAAACAAAACAGAGACGTAGGTCTATAATTTGGAATTATTCATTTATGACCTTTTATGAGGTCAGTTCAGTACTGCATGCAATAATCAAATTCAAATGTTAACAGTTGGAGGGATGGAATAGCAGGCTGCTTGCTGCTTGTCTTAATTGGCACATTTACAAAACAAAAGACGCTGATGGAGAGGTGCGAACGGATTTAATGTGGCTGGATCTACAAGTTTTCTCTGTAGGCTCTGGTAATTCTAGTGTTAAGCAATCAAAAAAACTGTAATTGAAAAAATGTTACAATTAGCATAGAGGAAAAAGATGTTTTTTCCCTCAGATGGGTGTTCTTGATCTATTACTTCTACCTTTTCTATGTTTTTGTTTGTTTTTTATTTTTTATGGTGTTTTTTTTTCTCATGAATTTATTTGTTGTATAAGCTGTACAAATTTTCTTTGCTTAACTGTACATGCTAATGCTGTAAGATGTGAATAAATGGGAGGCAACTTCAATGTTTTTCAACCGGTAATTCCACTCCGAGTCAAAGGTTGGCGCTGTCATCTATTTCCTGTCCTTTTCTTTCACCCTCAGATCAGAAGATAGGTTTCAGAGGAGCCCTGACATCACTTCGACACTTTGGACCAGCCACTTCCTCCAGTGGCAACTTAAACAGGACGTCACCACAGGAAGACATCAGTCTGTGGATTCGCGTCTGAGGAGATGTATCAGCGCAGTGCTGCTGTTATTCTGTTGTCATTTTTCAACTAAGTTATATGGGGTTCATCAATCTTAAACATATATCCAAAGTTTACACCTAGCATATTTTTGTAATTATATTTGGGTGTTATGGACACCAAGGGGCACACAGCTCCCCCAAAAACCTGGACACAACCAGACACAGAAGCCAGGTTCAGCACACAAAACACGTTTATTACACTTTTGTCTCATTCCCCACAGTATCACAGTTTCCAAGTACAGTACAAGACAAACACCCTTTGCTTTCCTTTCTTCCTTCTATCTTCCTCATTCTGCCTCCATTCCTCTCCTGGCAAGCTTCGTCCACTTAATCCTGACTCTGGCTCCTAATGAGGGTTACCTGGAATCACTCCCAGGTGTGGTGGAAGTCCAGTATAGGTTCTGCAGCTCCACCTGGCAGCTCCCACGGAAACCAACAGGACTGTGCCAAACTCCAATTCCCATGGTCCCCACGGGAGAGTACTGCCTCCTCACCAGCTCTGTCCCCCAGACGTTCCATTCTGTTGGCATCCCAGCGGGGTAGATGGCCGTGGCCGCTCATTACAGTGTATATCTGATTTTTATAATAATAGTGTTGAGTGTGGTCAAGCAAAATGACACGATTTATTGCCTAAATAAAAAGATTACAATATGCAACCTTTTGAGGCAACTCAGGCCCCTTCTTCAGGAAAAATGTAATACAGAAACTGGAGTTCCTTTTGTTGACAACACTGGAAAACCTTTAAGTGAGACATCTTAAATGTAAAAAATTAATAGACTGGCTAAGATTAATTTAACAAGAGAGTTGAACAATGTCTGGTGAAGATCTTTGGATGACAGTCCAACAAAGTCTTTGGAAGTTTCTGATGAGTTTTCAATACAATGTATGTCTGCAGACAGGTTGTCTGAATCAGTTTGAGAGATGCGAACAACCTTCATATCTGGCCATAAGACCCATGTCTCTATTCAATCCATGTTGTAATGTATTAAATTTTAGCATGAGTTTCACTTCCTATTCTTATATTTCTTCCTGTGTTCTAAAGTTGCCCACAAGCCCTGTGGCTTTAAAGACCCTCTCATAGTGTCCATGGCTGTTGAAGTGGGCTGCTACAGTAATATCTGTGTTGCCATGCTTGATGTGTCACCTGTGTAAATTCATTCTTTGTCAGTGTTTGTCCAGTTTCTCCCACACAAAGTGCAGTGTCAGGACATTTCATTCAGAGAATGAGGTGGACTACATTAGATTATCTGAAAGAAAATGATCCATTTATCCCTCTATGCGAAGTGCAACTCATGCTAAAATTTAACACATTACATCATGGTTTGAATAGAGACAAGTGTTTTATGGCCAGAGATGAGGATTGTTTGCATCTCTCAGACTGACACAGACAACCTGACTACAGACCCACATTGTTTTGAAAAACTCATCAGAAACTTCAAAAGACTTTGTTGGACAGTTATCTTATCCAAAGGTCTTGACCATACATTGTTCTCTCTCTTGCTAAATGAATTTTAGAGGTCTATTAATTTTTACATTTAAGATGTCTCACTTAAAGCTTTCGAATGTTGTTATTTGTTCTGGTGTGTTTTATAACCACAGGAACTCCAGTTTCTGTATTTCACCTTGCCTGAAGGGGCCTGAGTTGCCACAAAAGCCTCATATTGTAATCTTTGTAGCTAGCCAATAAAGATTCTTAGTGCATTCATGGTTAACATGGTACAACACCCTTGTCTTTATATATAATCGCTACTGTGGCTGTTCGCTTGTCTGTCCAGGATTTTAAATCATCTGTAGCTCATAAGCGGCTTGACCTATTGACCTGAAATTTGGTACACATATACTTTGTAACGTCTACTATCCGGTTTCGGGGTGATGATTGACCTCCATGGCTATTCCTATTTTTATTTTATTTTATTGTGGAATTAACTCTCTGCAGCAGACAGAAGGGCATTCTCATTCCCTGCCACCTTTGCTGTCACTTCCCCTACCTTTTCATATTTTAAATCATTCTTGAGGCAGATTGAAGACTTAAGTGAAAATTAAGGAAAATGTACTAAGCAATTGCAACACAAACACTGACTTAATCAGTTTTAACTGAAAAGATGCCGATGGGTGAAGAGAAGGTTGGAGAAACAAGAGCTGCTCAGGAAGCACCAAGCGTATCAACCTCTGAGCAAACGAATGCTAAATGTACAAAATAAGAGTATGGAAATTATGAATGCTCAGTCAAGTATATTCACTCATGTTATTGTGCAGTGTGCCGTTACTGGTATTATAATAATAGTCTTGATAAAAGTGACACTTGTAGTGCTTACTGTAAAACTAACAACTTAATTTTTGCAGTATCTCCTTCATCTGAAGGTGTTAACTATATTTTACAAAATGGCTTAGTGCCAAGTCTGTACTGAGACCACTGAGGATGCCAGGCTGGAAAAGGTCAGATAACTTGTGGTGCATGAGGTGAGACCAAAGCTAACTGTGTGGTGACTGATTTCTGTAGTAATTTAGAATGAAATGGTAGATTTGAAATATGTCTGTAATTATTAAGCAGTCTAGCTCTGATTTTTACAATACCTGATAAGTGACACTTTCAGTGCAGGTTATGTTTTCCCTTAATTACCCTTTTGAACCAAAAAAACATTATTTCTTCCCCTTTTTTTTTCCTTGGGTTTTTTTAAAAATTTGAAAATTTAAGGGGGTTCGGTAAATTTTTTTAACCATTTTTAAGGGCCTTTTTTTTTTTTTCTCCCCCCCTTTAAAAGGGCCTTTCCCCCCCAAAAGGGTTGGTTTTTTTTTTTTTTTTTTTTTTTTTTTTTTTTTTTTTTTTTTTTTTTTTTTTTTTTTTTTTTTTTTTTTTTTTTTTTTTTTTTTTTTTTTTTTTTTTTTTTTTTTTTTTTTTTTTTTTTTTTTTTTTTTTTTTTTTTTTTTTTTTTTTTTTTTTTTTTTTTTTTTTTTTTTTTTTTTTTTTTTTTTTTTTTTTTTTTTTTCCCGGGAAATTGTTTTAAAACCCAGGGGCCTTTTCTTTTTTAAAACCTTGCCTTTTGGGGCCCTTCCCCCATTTCTAAGGTGAAATTCTTTAAAAAAAAGTTCTTGAAATTTTTCCCATTTTCTGGTAAAACCCCTTGCCCAATTTTACGTCCCCCGGGCTTTCGTTTGCCCCAAATTTTTAAATAAATCTAAAAGTATGGGCTTGCCCCCAAGGGGGAAACAAATTTGGAGAAAAAAGCGGGGTTCTCAAGGGGGGTTTTCCCCCCTGGATTTATTTTTTTTTTGGTTTTAAATTTGGGGGAAATTTTTTAATTTTTGACCAGACAAAAATTTAAAAAATCATTTAAAAAAAAAAATTTTAAATTTTTAAATATTTTAAACCACACAGATTGAAAAACCTTAGGGGAAAAAAAGGAAAATTGATTTAAAAATTTTGGGCCAAAACATAAAATTTAACCCCAAGTTTACCCCCAAATTGAAGTGCCAGGGTAAGAATTGGGGGAAAAAGGCCTGCCAGGGCCCCGGGTTCCCCTCTAAAAATCCAAAGCCCGGGGGGGTTTGGGTTTTTGATACCCCAAAAACCCCCAAAGAAATTTCCCTTTGATTTAAAAGGTTCCTTTTTTATTTGCCGAAAAATAATTTGGGGCTTCCCCCGAAAAACTAACAAAAATTTTTGCTATCTCCCATCTAATTTGGGGCCTAAATTTTAAAAAGGGTTGGGGCCAACCCCACGGGAACCACTGGGTTTTCCCTTTTAAAAGGCAAAAATTTGGGTTCTTAACCAAACAACTTTGTGTTCCCCCTTTTTCCGGGGTAAATTTGGAAAAATTGGAAATTTAAATTGTTTTAAATTTATTAACCATTAGTCGGGTTTTTAAAAACCCGATAATAAAACCACTTTCTTTCCCCAAATCCCCAAAAAAAACAAGACCCTTTTAAAAAAATTTGGGAAAAAAAATTTTTTATTTCCTTTGGCCCCGACCAAAAAAGAATTAAAATTTCTTTTGGATTCAGCTTTGGTTGCTGGATGGTGGAAAAATTTTTAAAAAAACCAGTTTAAGCATTTTTTTCCCCCCCTTAAACTTTCCAGGTGGCCAAAAAATTTCTCCCAAAAACCAACTTTGGAAATGGAGAAATGGACGGCTGGGCGTCCCCAGGGAGCTCAAAGGGCCCCTGGGCTGATGCCCACAAAAGGTTTAAACGGGAACACAAAAGGGGGGGCATGAAAAAAACCCCAAAGAAGGCCATTCTTTTTAAATTTTAGAAAAGGTTTAGGAAAAAAACTTTTCAACTATAAAAAATTTTAAACCTCCTTCCCCTTTTTTTTTAATTTAAAGAAACTTCATCATTTTATAAAAAAATTTTGGAAGGTTTTAAAAAAATTAAAAAAACCACCTTTGGGAATTGACACCCGGTTTTTGGAAAAGGGGGAACCACAAAAATTTTTTAAAACCATGAAAAAAAAAGGAGAAAGGGGTTCCCCCTTTGGTTCAATTCCTTCCCAGAGGAGAAACGAGTAAAGGGCCCGGGCAGGCAAAAAATTTAAAATGCATTGGGGCCCAAAGGGTTGGGGCCCCCATTTTTTAACCAAAAAAATGCCCCAAAATGTAAAGGGGAAAATGGCAAAAACCATTGCAGAATAGCTTTTTTCGACCACCCCTGTAAAAATTAAAAATTTTCCTTCCCTGGGGGGAAACAGAGGGGGGTTGGGGCCTTTTTTATTAAAAAAACCAAAAACCCAATTTTACCACCACCAATACCCTTTTTTTTTGGAAAAAACTTCCCCTTTAATTTTTCCCCCAAAAAGGGTTTTAAAAAAACCCAAACTCCCCTTTTAAAAAACCCCCAAAAAATTTCAAAAAACCTCTTTTAATTTCCTTTCCAAAAAGGAAATTTTACTTTTTTAATTTTTTTTTTAGTTTTTTTTAGAAAAATTTTATTTTTTTTGTTTTCCTCCCATTTTTTAATTTACTTTTTAAATTTGCGCTCCTCAGGGGGCCCCCGGAAATTTTTTCCAACTCCGTATTTTAGGTTTTTAAAATTTTTCCCGGTCCTATGATGAAAAACTGCCTTCCCCCCAACCCTTTTTAAAAATTTCCCTTTTCCCTGGTCCCTTTTCCCCCCCTTTTTCGGAGAAAGGTTCGTTTTCCCTCCTAATTTCGGCCACTTAACTGCCCCCTTTACTTAAAAGGGGGAACCCCTTAACCCCTCATACCCCCTAACTCCCCCATTCCCTTTTTAAAACCACCAACTCTGTCCAAAACCAATTTTTCGGTATGGGTTTGGCTTTCTTTCGGGAGGTGGGAGACTTAACCCCTCCTAAATCCTGAGACCCCCCAGAAAGGGAAAATGGTTTTAAAGGAAAAAAAACTCTTTTTTTGAAAGTTTTATTTTGTTAAAGTTATGGATTTTTTGTTTCTTTTTTTGTTTTTCCCTTTAAAGCATTTGAAATTTTTTTTTAAATTTTGAATCCAATTTTAAAAAATAAAAGGATTATTATTTTAAAAATTTTTATTAATTTTATTTTAAAAAACCGTACCCCTTTTTTGGGGGTTAAATTCCAGGGGGGGGGGGACCAAAACCCCCGGGTGGGAAAGGGGGTTTCCCCTTTAAATTATTAAAACATCTTCCTCGGGGTTCCGGATTTTAAATAAAAATTCCTTTTCTTTAGGTACCCCAATTCCCCCACCCAAAAAGGGGCCCCTCCCAAATTTGTGATTAACAAAAACTAGGGGCTAAATACATTGTTAAAACCCGGGCTCCTCTGTTTCCCAATTTTTTTAATTACAACCCAGGGTTTTCCCCCCTTTTGGTTTAAAGGAAAATTAATTTTAATAAATTCCTTTAAACTTTTTTTCGGGTTCAAGAAACCCCTTTTTTTCCCCAAAAATTTTAAAAGCAAACAGTCATTTCAAATTCTAAAATTTAATAAATTTGTCCTTCCCGGAATTTAAATTATTTCCCTGAAAAAGGTTTTATTTTCCCCTTGTTTTTTAAAATTTGAAAATTTTGGACTGGGAAATGGCCTTATTTTGTCAAAATTCAAACCCTGCATAAGGGGGTTGGGCGGTATAGCGGATTTTACCTTTTTGACTTTAAAAATTGGGGGAAACAAAAAAAATGCAAATTTAAAGGGTTGACGGCCCGGTTTTTCCCTTTTTGGTTTCCCGGGCCCAAAATTTTCAAAAAAAAAAACCCCCTTTTCAAACCCCCCCCGACCCCCCCCGGGGGAAAAAAATATGACTTAATTTTTAAAAAAAAATTTTTTGTTAAACCCCAATTAACAAAGGGCCCTTGATTTTTTTTTTCGAGTACGGGTTCAAAAAATTTTTTTTTTTTAAAATTTACACTTTTTGGGCAATAAAAAATTTTCCCTTACCCCCAAATAACAATTTTCAAAAGTTAAATTGGTTTCCCCTCACCCCCGGAAGGGGAAGCTGGAAAATTCCTTAAAAGGGCATTTTTAAAATTTCCCCAAAAAATAAGTTTGGGGTGCCCCAAAAAAAATTTGCCAGAAAAAAAAATTTTCCCAAAAAATTTGTTTCCCTCTTGCTTTCTTTAAAAATTTTATTTTTAAAAATTGAAACTGTTTGACCTCCAGTTTTAAAAAAAATTTTACAGATCCTCCTAATGGGGTTTTGGGGGGTTTTTTCTTTCAAAAGGATAAAAACAACCCCCCGGTTTCACTTTTGGGGAATTTCCCCTTTTCCACTTTTCAAATTTGGGGTTTTTGGCCCCAACCCATTTGAAATCAAATCCCCTTTGGTTTTTCCCTTTAAAAACCCCCCAAAATTGGAAGCCCGCCCAACTTTAAGGGGGGAGGGATTGTGGGCCGGTTTTGTTTTTAAAGGTTTTTTAAAAATTTTGGGTCCTTATGAATTTGGGCGGTTTTCCCAGAACTTTCCCATTTAATTCGGGTTCTCCCAGGCCCTGATTGATTCCCCAAAAAAATTTTATATTCAAATTCAAATCCAAAATTAAGGTTGGGCCCACCCCAAAAAAAACCCCCCTTTTAAATAGTGTTTTAGGGAAACCCCTTACTTACAAAAACTTTAACCCTCAATATTGAATTCCCCACTCGCCCCAATCCCCCAAAGGGGCCAAGTTGAAGGGGAAGGGTTTTTCAAGGCCCGGACTTTTTTAAACCCCCCCGATAAGCCCCAAGCCAACAGGGTTTTGGGTTAAAAACCTTTTTTGGATTTTTTGAAAATTACTAGATTTTCTTGAAATTTTTTTTTCTGTGCAATTTTTTGGTATGAAAAAAATTGTTTTTATTGTGTTGGTATTGGAATAATGTATTTTGGGGGGTGTAAAAAAAAATGGGGGGCCAATGGGAAAGGGGCTTTTTGTGTTTTCCCCCAAATTTTTTTTTGCATGGGGAACCGGAAATTTAAAATTAAAGGGGGGTAAATTCAACCCACCGGGAACCCCCCTTTGGCAGGAGGGCGGGGTTGTTTGAAAGCAAACCACCGGCTCTCAGCCAACGGAATTACCCGGGGGGGCCCCATTTTGGAAATAAAATTTAAAAACTTTATAAAACCCAAAACGGGTCCCAAAAGACCCCTTTTTAAAAACGTTTTAAAAAATTCACCCTGTCATTTTTTTCCCCCAAAAAAAAATTTTGAAGGGGTTTCAATTAAATATTTCCTGGCAAAGTTTTTTTAACCCTTTGAGGGGTGGTTTGAAAAATTGGCTAGGTTGCATTATTTTCCACCCCAAATTAAAACCCGGGGCCTCCAAAATTGAAAGAAAAATTTTATAAAAGGGGTTTTTTTTTCCCATTTTGTTAATAAAAATTCAAAAAAATTTAAAAATTTTAATGGCCCCTTTTTTTGGTTCCATCAAATTTTTTAAGTAAAAATTTATTAAAAAACTTTTAGGCCCCCATTAAAAAAAAAAGAAAAAGAGAAATTGGCGAAATTTTTTTAAACTTGAAAAAATTTAAAGGCCCCATTTTTTTTTTCCTGCCCCTTAAAAAATTTTTTTGTTTTAAAATTTTGGAAATTTTTTTAAAATTTTAAAAATTTTTTTAAAAAAGAAAATTAAGAAAAACCCCCCCACCCTAAGGGAAAAACAGAAACAAAAAATTTTAATTTTAAAAACATCAAATTAATAATTTTATTAACCAATAGAAATTCCCAGAGCCAAAAAAAACCCGGAAATTTGTTCCCCCTGTTTTTGACCTTTTTAAATAGACTTTTGCCCTTTTAAATGTTTTAAAAAAAGGCAGTCACCCCAATTTGGTTTTGGTTTTTCTTTTAAAATTATAAACATGGGTTTAAAAAAATTTTTTTCCCATTTTTAGTAATTAATTCCCAAAATGTACAATAAATTTTTTGTCCTAAGCCAAAATTAAAGGGGAAAACACTTTAAAAGGGTTTAAAATTTAAAAAACCAAGGCTTTAATTAAAAAATTTTTTGGGCAAAAAAGAATTTAGGGGCAAAACATTCCCCCTTTTACTAGGATTTTGGTTAAAACGGATTAAATTTCCCCTAAAAAATAAAAATTTAAAAATTAAACACAAATAAACTTTGCCCTAAAAAAAATTTTGTTTTTATAAAACATGAAAACATTTTTAAAAAATTGTTTCCTAGACCCCATTGGGAAAAGGGGAAAAAAAACACATGTGCATTTCCAAATAACAATAAAATTTTTTTAAATGGTTTTTTCTTACTTTTTCCCCTTAAACTTTTCCCGCCCAAGGTTAAAGGAAGGGAAGCAAGGGGTTTTTAAAAATTGGGGTATTTGGTAAGGATTTTTAAATTCCCCAAAAAATCCCGGGGTAGTGGGGTTATTTTCAACCCCCAACCCCAAATTTTTTAATTGAAAATAGGGGGAACTCAAAATTTAAAAATCCGGGGAATATAAACCATTTGGAAAACCCCTTTTTTTGGTGGGCATTTTTGGGCCTCAGGGTGGATGGATCCCCGGAGTTTTAAGATTTGGGTTTTTGAAAAGGACGGGGTCGGTTCACTTTGTTTTTTGGAAAAACACCACAGGCCCCCTTTCCTTGGGAAAAAAGTCCTTGGGGGGTTAAAAAGACGGGGGTTGGGGGGCCCCTTTAAAAAAGGGGGGGAACTGGGGGGGGTTTAAACACGAGGAAATGGGGTTTCCCGGGGGAAAAGTCTTTTCCGGGGTTTCTGGAAGGGGGGGTTTTTGCCGGATGCCCCTAACCCCCCCCGGTTTTTCCCAAAGGGGAAACATTTTGGTTTTTTACCCGGGGTTTTGCCCAATGGTCCCTTTAAAACCCCTAAAAATTTTCGCGGGCCCCGCACCAAACGGGTAAAAAGATGGGGGCTAGGCATTTTTTGACGGGGAAAAGGGCCTCCTTCAGGGCCCCGGTAAAGGTTTTTTGGCATTCCCGGGGGGGTCCCTTGGGGAAGTTTAGGACTTCCCTTTAAACTTTGCTTTCCAAACCCCAAAAAAAACACCTTGGGCCCCGGGAAGAGAAAAGAATTTCCGGAATAATCTCCCTTCAAGAACCTCTTTGCCCCTTTCGGGATTAAGGGCCTTGAAAAATTTGTTTGTATTTCAAATATTGGCCCCCTGCACCAAACCAAAAAAGGGGTGCGGGCTTACTTTATCCTTGGGGTTTTTCAAAAAGAAGAAACAAATGGTTAAAATTTTTTCTTTTTTATGAAAGCTTTTGAAGTTTTAAGGGAAGCCGGGCCCTTAAAAAGAAACATTTTTGGATTCCCCTTTAAAACAGAAAAAATTTTAATTTTTTTTCAAAAAATAAAGAAAAGCCCCTTGGTTGGGGTCACAGAAAGAAGTTTATCTACTTTTTGGGTTTTTTAAGGCCCCCAAATTTAACAATAAAAATTTTCCAAAACCTTCCCCAAAAAATTTTCAATCCCTTTTTAAATTTAAAAACTTAAAACCTTTTTTTTTACTTTGTTTTAAAATGTCACAAAAAACCAACAAAAAATCATTTTAAATTAAAAATTTTAATTTAATTTTAAAGGGGGTTGTAAATTTTTCCTTACTTTAATTTTACAACTCCCCTGGCTTAAAGGGGAACTTTATTAAAACCTTAAAGTTAATGGGGCTTGAAAGCTTTTTGGGGGGTGTAATTAAACTAAACGGGGTTTTTAAAAAGGGGAAGAAGCCTGGGGGGAGGTTTATTTACAAGGTCCCAGGGGGTCAAAAAGGTGGGGGGCCCCATTAAAAAAACCCCCATTTTCCCAATCGGGGTTGTTTTAAGGAAACGGGTTTTGGTTAACGCCTCTCACCCACCTGGAAAGGGGAACATGTTGGTTTAAACCTTGGGGGTTTTTTTAAAAATATTTTTAAACAAAGGGATCCCCTTTATTAAAAAGTTTCCGGGGCTGGGAGGGGGGCCTGGAAAGGGGATTGGGGAAACGGGTTTCCCCGGGTCGCGCGGGGTAATTAAAATTAATACCAAGGGTTTTTTTCCCAAATTAAGGGAATTAAAAGGGGTTCTGGGATTACAAAAGTCCGGGCATTTATTTGGGGAAATTTTTAACCCCGGGGAACCCAAAACCGGCTTGGGGGGATTGTCTTCCCTTAAACCCCGGGGATTCCCCCGGGAAATTAAAAAATTTGGGGGGGGAATTTTTTGAAATCGAAACCCCCAAATGGTTTTCCAAGAAAAGGGATAAGGGTAAATTTTAAAACTTTTCCCCCCCTGTAAAGCTTGTGGAATTTCCATTTCCGTCCCTTTGCTTTAAAGAAGAAAGCAAAGGCTGAAAATTTCAATGGCCCGTGAGCAGAAAATTTAAGGGTTCCCCGCCTGCTTAAAAGGTTGTTAACCCTTTTTAGGGGAAAATTTTTTACCCCGGGAAAACCCGGCTTCAGGCTTTCAGAGCCCGGGAATTCTTAATAAATCTTTTTAAACCTTTTTATCATCAAATTCCAGACCACAAAAAAAGTGCAATATTTTTTTTCCACCTTCCCCTTTAAAGGTTTTTGCCCTTTTTGTCTTAAAGGGGTTCAATAATCTTTCTTTTTTTTAAGTTTCTTGAGGGGGACAGTATGATAAAAATTTTACAATGAGAACAAAATCCTAAACTTTTTGGGAACCTTTTACCAATCAATGGATTTGGAAAGGGAAAGAATTTTTTTAATTTTCCTAAAAACCAGTTTTTTTTGGGGATTTAAAATTTTCCTTCGCTATTTTTTGGGGGTTTTAAACGGGGATTTGGGGCCCCAAAAAAACCCTGGGAAAGTTTTTGGAGTTTTTTAAAAGAGGTCCGAGAAAAAGGATTCCCATTAATCCCCCAAAAAACGGCCTGGAAATTTTTTGTTTTTGAAATTTTTGGGATTTTTTTGGGTTGTTTAACTTTTATTTCCAACAAACCCTTCCTTTCCCTTACCTTACAACTCTGTTTAATAAAATAATTTAAAAAGGGAATTAAAAAGGGTTTTAAACCCTATTGGAAAGAAACATTTAGGACATTTTTTACCAGGTTTTAAAGATTTTGAGATTGTTGCCAAAGCTTTTGTATTTCAATTTTCCAAAAATTTGCAAATTTTTGAAATACAAAAAAGATTTTTTGGAAAGGGGGCCCCCCCACCTTTTCCGCCCATTTTTAAATAATTCCAAAACCCGGGGTTCCCCTCCTTAAAAATGTGGTGAAAAAACATAAGGTTTGGGTGGGATTTTTGGTTGCAGATAGAAAACCAATGCCCCTTTAAATTTTTAAAGGGCCCCCTTTTCAGGGTCATCAAAGGGAAACCCCTTGGTTTAGAAAAAGGAGGTAAAAACCCCTTTTTGGGGAAAAGGCTTTTCGTCCCATCCAAAAGGGGTGTTTGATTTAGGGAATTCCCAAGGGTCCCAAAAACCACTTTTAAAAAAGGGGGTTAAAACACTTTTTAAAAAGGGGCTTTTCCAATAATTAAATTAAAAAACAAAACTTAACCAAAAAATCCTTATTGTTCCTTCCTTTTCCAATAAATAACTAAAAGGTGGCCCCTAAAAATCCTTTTTTTGGCCCTTTAAATTTCTTTTTTTTTTCTTTTTCCTCCCCAAACCACTAAACCAAAACCTTCTTTTGACCCCCAAACAAATAAAGGGGCTTTATTAAAACTTTTTGGGGGGTGAAATCTTTTTAACCTTTTGGCTTTTCGGGTTTGGGAAACCAAAACCAAAATCCTTTTTCCTTTAATTTATAGAATTCCCCAAAAAAAGGGGAAATGGAAGGGGCCAAGGGTCTGGAAACCTGGAGTTTTTAAATTTTTTTAGTTTGGAGTTTTTTTGTTTTTTGGCCCTTTTAAAAATTAATTTCTTTTTGTGAAAATTTTTAAAATGTTGATTTATTTTGTTTTCTTTTTATTTTTCCCCTTTTTACCCTTATTTTTTTTAAAAAAAAATAGGGGTTTTTAAATTTTCTTTTCAATAAAAACGAAACCCCAGTCGGGTTTTTGGGTTTTTTCCCACATGGGAAAGTTAAAAAATGGGAAAAACCCACACGGGCCTTGTGAATTTTTAAAGCTTTTTGGTTAGAACCAAAAGGGCAACGGAGGTTTTAAAAACAGTTTAAAACACAGGTTAAAAGGTTTTCTTCCTTCTTTTTTAACAACCAAACCTTTTTTTTCCTTTTTTTTGGGGTTAAAATCCATTTAACCCTATTTTTCTGTTTTTTTTAAACCCACCTTGTTTGGGAGAACGGGAGAAAAGGGCAAATTTTAAGAAGGGAACCATTTAAAGGGTTTGGAAAAATGGAACCCTTCCAAGGCTTTTTCCTTTTTAAAAATTTTGGGGAAATTCCCAGGGGACGGGGGTGGCTATTGGAACCCAGTTTTTTTTCCCAAAACCTGGATTTTTTTTTGGCCCCCGGCCCTTGGCCTTTAAACCCAAAAAAGTAAATTAAATTTTAAGAAAAATTTTTTTATTTTTTCTATTTTGATTTTTGAAAACCTTTTTTTAATCACTTTTTGGAAAGGGAATTTTGGTTTTTTTCCTGGGTTTTTGGCGAATTTGGGTTTAATTAAAATTTAATCCCCTTATTAAAAGGGGAAAAACATTTAAGGGAAAAGTTTAAGCCTTGGGGGAAATTTTTTTTAAACCTTTTAAACCTTCTTTTTTTTGGGGAAAGGGTGCATTAAATAAATTTCTTTTTTTAAACACCCCTTTTTGGGGCCGGGAGGACCCCTTGGGAAATATGGCGGCGGGGGAACCCTTTAAAGGATTACCCGCCCAAAGGAAAAACCCTTAACTAGGGAAAAATCAATTTTGTCCCCCCACCGGGATGGTCTGGAATTTTTTCCAGTCCCAACCCTTAAATTTTCAGAAATTAAAAAATTTTTTTGTTTTGGGGAGGAATGGAAAAACAAGGGGGGGTTTGGCCTTTTCTAAGAATTTGTTTTTTTAATTTTTTAAAAGCCAAAAAAAAAAGGGAAACTTTCCAAAAAAACCTCTGGGCATTAAATTAAAAAACCTTTTTAAAGGCTTTTTTGTTAAAAATGGCAAATTAAAAATTTTTGTTGTTTTAAAAAACCTCCCAAAAGTTTTGGGCCCCCAGGAAACGTAATACCCTCTTTTCCGGGAAAATTAAGGGGGAAAAAATCATTTAAAAATAAAAAGGGGGTTTTCCTCGGCAGGGGTTGGGGGGAACCTTCGTTCCCCCCTTTTTGGGAAATGTTGCCCCAAGTTTTTTCTTTAAAAGAGTTGGTTTTTAAAAATTGATAATTGACTTCCGGGGAACAAACCAAAAAGGTGGCCTCCCCGGGGTTTAAATTTTTTTAACCCATTTTTGCCTTCCCAAGGGGCCCCCCAAGATTTTTCAGGGTTTAAAACCCCAAAAATTTAAAAAAAACGGTTCAATTTCATGTTTGTCTTTTTATTTTGGGGGTTCTTTTTTTGGGTGGGGGGCATTAAATTAACTTCAAAAAATGATTCCACTTTTTCTTTTTAAAATTAAAATTTTGGGGGAAATTGAACTTCAACAAATCAGGAATGGTTGGGTAATTTCCCAACCGTCAACCGGGTGGTTAGAAAAGAAAAAACTAAAAAAAATTAAATTTAATTTTTGCTTTTTTTTTAAAACCTGGAGAAATCTAAAAAAAAATTTGCCCCCAAGGAGGCAAAAATAAAGGAATTTAATTCCAACAAATTCCCCAGTTTTGGGGATTTTTTAAGGGAAATTTCCCCCCCCGGGGAAAAGGGAAAACAAAAAAAGGAAAAGTGGCGGGGAATAAAAGGGGAATTAAAGGGGTCGGGGGATTGGGTTGGATTTTTTTAAAGACAAAACACGGGGAATTTTCACGGGTGTTTGAAATCAAATGCTGAGGTTTATCAAAACACACGGATATAAAACATCAGGTCTTTGTTAATAATCACTTAAAAACACTTGTGTTCAAACCTTCATTAAAACATTCATTACAAAGATATAAAATATCAATACACATGAATGATCACACCCTCTGTATTTTGTCTTTAGATTTTTAAATGTCTTACCAAGATAACTAAAATTTTCTGAGCCATTTTTTTTTCCCCAACAACCAGAAACCATTTGAAAAATAAAAAGGGGGAAAGAAAGGCTGAATAATCCGAGGGACTATAAAAAGGGAAAATGTGGGGGGGTATCAATTACTGACATAAAAAATGTAATTTCTTTACAAAAGTTCTAAGTTTTTTGTTTTTAAATTGGACACAATTTTTGTTCTCTGGTATTAATTGTGTTTTTTGAGGTGAGCAGTTTCCTTTGAGATTTCCCAAAATATTAAAAAACGCCAGTCTAAAAAAAACCCTATTTAAATTTTGGGACATCAAACCTTTTGCCCTTTCTGTCGTCCTTTTCAGTTCCCCCCACAGAACTGCAGATTAAAGGGCGGGAATGGGAAAAACATTAACTTCAAAAAAAAATAAAAGAGTTTATTTTGACAAAAAAACTAAAACAATAAAGGAACTTTTTTCATGGGAATTTGACTTCAAACAAATCCACCCCCAATGAACAGAATGTGGGGCCGCCTGAGCCCCAGCTGTGAGTTTTTAGTTTTAAAATTTGGGAAAGTCAGTTCAAATTATATATTTCCAGATTTGGGAAAAATTTCGGCAAAAATTAAATTTTTATGTTGAAATAAATAATTTTACCCATAATAAGGGAAAAAAATAATCATTTTACATTTTTTTGGGAAGTTTTTTTATAATTCCCGGGGTCCCCCTACATTTAAAAGGCTGTTTATTACAATTCAAATAAGAAGAAGACTTAGGGAAAATAATTTTGTAAGGGGAAATAAGAATAATCATAAACAGTGTACACTCTAATGAATAAAGACAATTAAAAAAAAAACAGCCTTAAAAAAAACAGAAATAAGAAATGTTTTATTTTTAAAGAAATATGTTTTGTACTGTTAATATGAAAAAAAGGCAAAGGAATAATGTACAAAAATTTTTAAAAAACAACTAATCTCAGAAAATTTAAAATTTTTTATTTTTTTTAAACTTTACAGTAAATTGAGAAACGAAGAAGTTGGACTAAATATTTTACACGTCGGGGTTATTTTCAGTGTTTTTTCGAACCAGGAATAAAGAAAACCCGTAAAAAAGGGGGATTAACACCAAAGTTCACTTCACTGCCCAAACCAAGAATTTCTGATGTACGGGATTAAGTTACACCAACATAAAAAAAATTGTACAAAATAAAAGGCAGCCAGGATAAAAAACCCCCCACGACTACCCCCAATGTTTTTGCAGCTTTTTTTCGGGGTTTTTTGGGATATTTACTATCACTCACCTCCCCCAGTTTGTCTTTTTTTCTATCATACAGTTGATGGCTCTTGAAGGCTTCAAAATTCCAAATATTCTGATATAAAAACCAATCACCCGGGAAAAAGGGGAAAAAAAAAGTTAGAGAAAAAAAAATGACCATTTCATCAGAAGTGTATACTAAAAAGTTCCCACATATCTCTGTTACAATATCATTTAAACCCTAAAAGTCGCCCTGTAATTAAAAGTGCTAAAAACCAACTACAGCAATGTTTTGGATCTTTGCGACAGTTAAAGTTTTTTTTGGGAGCTGAAAAAGAAAGGAGGGCAAAACAGCAATGTAGCGATCAATGGATATTAAAACCACATTATATAAAAATTACAGTTTAAAATTTTGCAAGTCCATGATATAAAAAAAATAAATAACTCCAAAGTACCAGAAAAAGTTCAAAAAGGGAGACCCCAAAGAAAAGGGCATCAAAAAAAGAAACCTGATAAAGAAATGGGCTTTTTTTTGAGGAAAAGGATCAGAAGTTTAAAGTCTGGAGCTGAAGAAAATGAGAAATAGAAATGATGACAAGAAGATTTCCACAGACGTCGAGAAAAGAAAAGACAAGAGAAAGTGAAAAAAGTCCATACATTTTAATTTAAAAAATCAGTTTGTAAAAAGATGTATTACTGTGAGGATAAAACGTCCAATTTTTCAGTCCATTCCACCCATGTGTGTCCCCTGATGTCACTGAGGTCCTGCCTGCACACTGAGATTTTTAAACACTGAGGCCTGCACTGACCCCATATTCTCTCTGCGGGCCGAATTCCGAGGCAATTTCTCGGGTTGTGTGTTTTCCACAAATTCTCCCCAGGATGTTTGTTTGTTCATTTCAGTTCTTACTCACTAATGAGTTCATCAAACCCCAAAATTTCATTATATTTGTTTGTCGGGGCCCAGCCGGGGCTGGGGTGGGTCCTCCCCCACAGCTCCACAGTGGTCAGTTTGGCTTTTGCAGTTTCCTTTTTTTCTCCCCCCTTTGCTTTTTTTTTGTTTTTTTTTCCCAGTCATTTTAATTTTTTTTCCTCTCACGGCGAGCAGCACATTAAATAAACGGGTTCAGATGAGCTGAGGTTGTGCCCAGTGGGGGTCTGACACCCCATCCTGTGCTGTGCTGCTCAAACCCTCGGGCCCCTCCATGGAGTGTGCGGGACCCCCTTTGTGCCCATGACAGCCCCCCACACACACACACACACACACACACACATACAGTGGAAACCCTGTGTTTTTTTGTTTTTTCCCGGCCCCTCCAAAAATTTCCCAGACAGTATTCCCCCCGTTTCTAAAAGTCTGACGTTGTGCTGATTGTTTTTGTCTGTTTTTCGGGCCTTTCTTTTCTTAAATCCCTCAAACCCCCAAACGGGCATTTCTCTGTGGCAGCGGCAGGTAAACCCTAAATTCCCGCAGCAGCCCACTGATGTGCTTTTTTTTTTTGATGGCAGTTCCCGGCCCCCTGAATTGTGTTTGGTTTGTTTTATCTCCTCCTCATCACCCAAACCCAGTGAAGTGGTCCTCCCCAAAAGAGTTCATTTTAAACACACTGGTGGTCTGTTAACACAAACTTCATGTGGGGCCCCCCTCGCTCCTTTTTCACTGAAGCACCTTGTAGTGTCACTAGTCAAAATATTTATGTCATTAGTCCGCATACTGAAATTTAATTTTGGGAAAAGGAGTTCATCATTTCTGTTGCAAAGCAGCTCTGCACCATCATCACTGTGAATACACAATGACAGGTCTGAAATGGGGGAAATTACTGATTAGGGGGAAAGGTTGAAATGGACTCATTCAGAAGCCATTAAGGGGGTTTAAAAGAGAATGTCGGGGTTATAAAAGGCCCGGGCTTTACAGCAAAATTTCCCCAACTGCCCCAGTCCGGGAGATCAGCATCCGCCAGTCAGCCGTCATTGTCCAATATGCAAATCCTAACACAGGGTCACGGGGGTCGGGTTGCAGCCAATCCCAGCCAAAAAGGGGGGCAAAAAATATTCTGGGCGGGATACCAGCCCACCCCCCGGGGGCACACACCCCACACCCCAGGGACAATTTAGGATCACCAATGCACCAAACCCTTTACATGGGACTGTGGGGGGAAACCCCAGAACAAAAGAGAAATAAAAATTTTAAAGGGGGGCCCCCGGGGAAGTGAACCTGGGTCTCTAACTGCGGGCAGCAGCCCCACCCACTGCGCCACCATCCCGCCCCAGATCAGCATCAGTCCATACGATTTTTCCTGTCCACAAAACAGCAGGTCAGCCCATTTTTATCCCCCTTTAAAACTTTTTTTGGGGCAGATGTAAACTTTTCCCCAAAGGGGGGGTTGGGGGGGTGAAAAAACCGCTGTCCCCCCCCACAGGCATTCCCCCGTGATTGGAAGTTACCTCGACTCTGCGTGAGGAAAATTTTAAAACAAAAAAAAGGAAAGATGGCATGGACATGTCAAAAGGGGAGATAAGCGAGTGCAGAAAAAAAAACACTCAACAGGGGGGTTTTTTGTTTTTCCGGGGGTCGGATTTCGTTTTTTCAGAATCTGATTTTGTTGGCGTGATCGGAGATCGAGCAGGAGGTGAAACCCCGGCATCAGCTGATGGGGTGATCCCCCCGCAGATTGGCTGCCACCCGGCGATTCCCCGGGCCGATGCACCCACGCCGGTTCACGGGGGAGGAATACCCAGACATTGATCTGTGGAGCCAAACTGGCTACGGGATTCAAAAAGATGGCATGGCTTGCTGTTGGACCCGCCCGATTACCCCCGCTGGACTACTTCGGGCCCGCTCTCTCCTGATGCTGCTTTTCCCCACTGTCAGACAAGAAAAGGTAGGCAGAAAATTTTTGAATCACTGGCTGCGTTTATGCATTCTTTTTTCAAGTGGAAACCCACAAAAAAAAGGCGAGATAAAGGGGGGTTTTTAAAATAGAGATGGGGACTAGACTGGTGATATCATTTGGGAACATTGGCCCAAAACGTGCTCTGTCCCCGGTGGTTTTTGGACAGGTTATGCCCGTGATGATGGGTTACGTGAGTTGCTGAAAATTTTTATTCCTTCTGTGAAACCAGAAGAAAACCCCAAGGGTAGCCAGGCTAAAACCCCCCATGTATAAAGTTCCCCCCTCTTGATTTTTTTGTGGAACCAATTTAGAAACGTTTTTATCAGCCTGGTTGGAGGTCTGTACTTGAATTTTTATGATAAAAATACAAGGAACGCCAATAAAACCAGACAAACCCAAAAGGTAGGAAAAGGATTTTGTACTGACGGGAAACAAACACGGGTTTTTCTGTCTGAAAGTAAACATATGGGGGAAAAGTATTCCTGTCAAAGAGAAACTGCCCCTTGACAAGTCGGGTTGTGCTGGAGCTGATTTGGGCTTGAACATTTGGGTATGTTGTGTACTTTTTAAAAATTTTTTATACACCCGGGTTTTTCCCTGGGAGCTCAGAGCAGGGGAATTGGAGTTTGGGACAGTGAGGGTGAACAGGAGACACAGGCTTTCACAGGCTGAAGATAACAGAGGTGACAAACGGTTTGCATGCAGGTGGGACAACTTGGTGGCGTGGCATGGCACAATGTCAAATGGGTGACTTGTCTTCTACGAAACACTAACAATATTGGAAAGTGCAGACAGACAATTAAAAAGGAGGCACCAGGGAACACGTATTGTCAGCAGTGCAACGGGGCGGTTTTCAACTGGTTGCTTTGGCGACATCAGACTTGGCGGGACTTTGCTGTTTTAAAAAATGAATGTCATATGTATGTAAAATTTCACAGGTATCAGGCTCATACAACATACAAGACAAGAACTTTTCCCAAAAGTAAATATTTTTGTTGCTTTGATATGTTTAAAAATTGTTTTGTGTTTTTTTTTTAAAAAATTTATTTTTGTAAAGATATTGGGAGAAAAGAAAAAAAAAAATTAGCCCAAAAAAATTTAAATTTAAAAAGTTTCTGTGTGTTTTTTTTACCCAGGTTTTTTCTCTGCCTTTCCAAAAAATGGCATTTTTAACCCCTTTGTTAGTTTTAAAAATGCATTGCATTTGTCATTTTAGATGGAATAACAAACATTAACACTGCGGGGTAAAAACCTGTACTAAATGGCTTACCCCACAGAAAAAGCAATGGAGAACAACAGCCCCAAACATTGATACAAAAAACATCCAGCAGGGGAAAACCCGCCAGACGGATAGAAATCAGATCCACCTTAATAAAAGGACAAAGCCCTTTGTCTGCGTGTCCATCTTGTTGCCAGTCTCTGTCATTCCAACATAAGCTTCAAGTTTTCTACTAATACAATTCATCCTTTTGTTTTTTCCAACAAAATGGTTTCCCAAATGTGGTATAACAAAGACATATAAGTGTCTGTCTTTGTTTCGGGATCTCTGTTTTCGTCGGGGTTGCTCTGTCTCTGTTATAAGACATTTGGAAGGGTTTCCATAAAAGAAATTCTAATGATTGTGATGTACCATCTTTTGGGAAAATGACAAAGCAGTGCACCCTTCCATAATTACAAAACCACTTTCCCAATAGAGGGTTTCTGCCAATGTTAACCCCCCTTTTGTAAAAACAGAGAGTTACGGCTAGTGGACAAAAACTGGCAGCTGTATCTCAAAAAATAAGCTTCCATTAGCAAAAGGATCAAATGAAAAAAGGGGGATGAGACGGTAAAAAACTCAAACAAAAAAATTAGGGGAAAAAGAAATAAAGGTGTGATGCACCAGACCAGGGATGATGAATTGTCTGAGGATAAAAAACCGCAAATTATTAAGGACGTGCACACACAATACTGGGCAGAAAACCAGAGGAACATGGAGGTGAAGTCATAAAAATACCACGGCCA
The DNA here is from genome assembly GCF_016835505.1 of Polypterus senegalus. Lineage (NCBI taxonomy): Eukaryota > Metazoa > Chordata > Cladistia > Polypteriformes > Polypteridae > Polypterus > Polypterus senegalus. Next base: position 22,058 of record NW_024382595.1, read on the forward strand.
TTACGGGTTGGGGGGCCAAGGAACCCCAAAACAACCAGAGCCAAACCACAGGGGGATGTTCGGGTCAGAAAATTATGAAGTCAAAGGGACAGGGGACCCCCAAATCTTATTACAACTCACGGGGATGGATCATTAAAGAGGCTACAAGAGCGGGGGGCCTTGTCAACGATGATTTTGGTTATAGAGCAGGCCCTTTGGGAAAGGGTTTGAACTTTTGGGATGACCCCAAGTTGTTTTTGAGTCTTTCCCTTTCATTTGGCCCCTTTGATGCACCAATTAACTAAAGAAGAACTGTTTGTAAATACAGGAAGGGTTGTGTGAGATGGTTACAACATCATGGGGGAACATGCAGATGGCTGTGCTTTGTTTTAAAACTGAGTGTTGCGGACACAGAGAAACTCAATGCACCATGGGGAAACGATGCAGGGATTTAAACCAACCTGAACACGGCGGTCACGGGATATAGAAACCTGAGGACTATTATGTTTCCGTTCATGAATTTGGGGATTAAAAGGGGTGTTGGTGATGCCCGTAATTCCTTCAGTGGGTTGACATCACCTTTCATTTTAACCTGATGTCAAGTTCTCCCTTCCCTTTCTGCAGCTGTCGTTGAATTTCTTCACTTTTCAGCCCTGCTGTTTCTTTTTCACCCTTTTTATTCTTATTATTTATCCTCAGATAAATATTTCCCTTAAGTACACATTTATTCCTTTTGACAGTCACATCACAAGTTGTTCAGGCTTTTTTTTCCTTATCTCAAATGGCTGCTGGGTTGTTGTAGAGCACAAGGGCCCCTGCTATTTAACACAAAAAGGGTTTTTATTTATTTTTGTAAGCCATTTAAAAATCTAACGCCCAAAATACGGGAGGCTTCCTCAGCCCCGTTTTTTATTTTATATTTTTGTAATGATTTTTTGAGATTTGAACAAGTGTCTTTCAGTGATCATTAAAAAGACCTGATGCTTGATATCTGTGTGTTTAGAAAAAAACCTCAGCATGTTGATTTCAAACACGTGAAAGTTCTTTGTCAAGTCGTGTCACTAATCCAGACAATGCTGTGACTGTCCACCACATCCTAAATTTATTCAGTTCATCGTATTTCCTGATTGTGATGTCTGTTCAGGTGAAATTTATATAAACACACAAAAGCTGAAGTCATTTTGTTTTAAATTTCCCTTGACTTTTTCTCTGTTTTGCCTTGCCTCAGGTTTCCCCAGTTTGCACTGGGTTTTATTTTATTGTTTCCCCTTTGGGCGTCTCTTTCTTCTCCCTAACCACGGGCGGGAAGGGGGGTTTTAAACACCGTTTTGCCCCCTGATGAAGTTGTTGAAGTGTCCCCCCTTCCCAGAATTCTTTTATTGGCCAAGTGCACTAATGGGGTGGGGGTCTGTTTTTTGTAGTGTTGTTACAAAAAATAAAGGAGAGCCCAAAACATAAAAAAAAATGATGACAGAGTGTAAAGTGATCTTTATGTTTTTTTTTAAAAATTTTTTTTAATTGTTCAAAATTTTTTTCACAATTTTATTGTTAATGCTTTTTTATTGCTTTTAATTTTAAATCTAAGCAAAATTTCCATGGAGGGGGCCTTTTAAAATAAGGGGGGATCTGCTGTTTGGGCAGAGGGGCCCTTTTACACTGAGTGGATTTTTTTTTTGCAGTCTGAAGAGCAGACAGACACCATTTGCAGACCATTTTGGGGAAATTTGAAGGTCAAATCTTTTTAAAAAATTTTTGGACTTCCCACATGTGTAAAAAAACAAAACTCCTGAACCATTGGGATCTTTTTTATCTCACCCCCATAGGCGTACTGATACTGTTCGGAAAAAGACATTAGATAGAGAGGGGCTAGAGGTGTTCCCAAATTGGCCCCCACAATTTTTAAAAAAATCATCTTCTGGGAAATGAAGTAAAGAAAAGGGAAAGAAGCAGAACAATCACAGCCACACAGCCATTAAGAGACTGGAAATGCCTCACACATTTAGGTGTGTTGGTTTTTATATCTGTGACAGCTCCACAAAAAAACTTTTTATCTCGATTTGGACATCCAATTACCTTTGTATTTGTTTTTTCCTTTTTTTTGGGGACATTTAAGAATGTTAAAATTTTAAATAATGTCTGAATAAAAAAGGGTTTTTCCCCGCCTACACTTGCTTTGCAATTTTTTGCTCCCGTCTTGCCAAAACAGGGGTTTCAGAGAACAGAGGGGGACGCCCTTTTAATTGGGGGAAGGGGGAACGACTGTCAGCCTTTGGGGAATTCAAACCGTAGTCCCCGGGGGCAAGTAGTGTCCCGCCCGGGTGTGTCTCCTTCCAGGGCTGGTGTGGTGGAAAAGGCGGGCCCCGGGGGTTAGCCAAGCAAAGGCCCGCCCCTGGCGGGGGCCATGGGGGTCCCCCCCCGGGTTGATCTTCCAAGCTCTGTTCCTGCGGAACACCCCCGGGGGGGCTGCCTTCTCATGTTCCCGGGGGTGCTGCTCCCTCCTGGTCCTTTTCCCTCCCTCCAGGTGGGGCCCCAAATGGGGATGAGCCCCCCGTCCGCCACACTTGTATTGGGGAAAAAGTATGTTTTTTTCAAATTTCAGACATAAATTTTTAAAACTCTTAGATGAATCCCAAAATTTTTTTAGGGTTAGATTAAAATTTTTTAAAACCCAAAAGGGAAAATTTTAAAAACATACAGATCGAAATATAAAAAAAAATGATACAAACTCACAGAACAACCAATCAGTCATTAATTTAAAAAAAATAAAAGTTTGGTTTTTTTAAAGTTTTTGGGCCTCCCTTCCTGGTAAGGTCCCTCCAGAAAATGGTTCTTGTTTGGGGGGTAAAATCTAAACTGCCGTTGGCCCCCGTTCGGGCAGGCAAACTGTCTGATGGCAGTCTCTCTTCCCCCCCGGGGCACAGCATGCACCCTGGGGACTGCTTCTTTGGGGGCTGAAGTGGTTGTCAAGTTTGGGGGGGGCGATGCAAGTGACTGGGGGGTAAAAAAAGTCAGCCAGCTGTTCCCCGTTCTCACTGGAGGTTTTTCTTCCCCCTTTTACTGGTCAACCAGGTTCAAATTAAAAACCCCCCCTTCATTTGGTGGCCCCAGCGAGCCCCTCTATCCATCCGAAAAAGGTGCTCTGCAGGTGGCCAAGACCTGGGGAAAACCAGACTTTTTAAAGGGAATTTTTTCTGCAGACTGAGGAGTGCTTTCAGATTGGGGTCAGTGTTTTCAATGTTTTCCCAAAGGGGGAAAATCCCATCCCTTTCTCAACGGGGAAACTGCTTCCCAGGGGGAAAATTTTTTACTCAACCATTGAGAAAAAATGTCGCTTTAAATGGGCTGGGGCCCCCCAGTGGGACAGTAAAACCCCCTGGTTTCGAAATGTACCCAATCAGGTTAATCAAAAAAGGGCGCCAAACTTTTTTATCTGTTTCACGACCCACACTCGGGGGGAGAACAAAAACCCCTTTGGGAGCCAACCAAAATTTCCCTTCCGGGTTGTTGGGGCGCCAATGATTTCCCGCATGTGTTCAGTCTTCCCCGTACATTTTTTCTTGCTCGATGCGTATTGCGGAAACTCTGTGCTCTATTTCATGTGCTTTTTTCATTAATTTTGCAATTAACCATGGCCTTTAAGTTTAAGAGTGGAAGGGGCTGGGGAGAAGAAGTTTTGAAAAATTTAAGTCTGATCCACCAACTAAACAATAAAAAAACCAAAAAAAAATCACAAGAGGGGAAAACACCCGAAAGGGGAAATACCCATTGCGGGCCAGACTTTCCCTCAAAAATGTAACCCCCTCCACCCAGCTTCCTCTTTCCCCCTTCCCCTTTCCCCCAGAACTTGACTCTCAAGGTTTGGTTTTTTTGGTTGTTTTGGATTGGTTTTTTTTTAAATTAAGGATTTTTTACATTTTCATAATTTTTTCCCCGTGCTTTTAAAAATTTTAACACTAAATTACCCAAAAATAAGAAAAAAATTGTAGATCGTCCCCCCCAAATCGCTTCTTAAATCCCTTCAAACCCTCCCCAAACGTCCTTTGTCCTCAAAAAGTCCCCCTAAAGAGAAGCTACAAGCGGGGGCTATTCCATCCCCCCCCCCAGTTTAGAATTTGAAGAACTTCTCCCAGCTCATGCCTTATTTATTATCTGGGGGAAGTGGAGTTTTAGAGTGGAAATAATAGATCATTATTTGGGAAAACCACATCTCATGTGTGTTCCCTTTCTACCCGTACTTGTGTAAACACATTGTTAAAACTGGGAAAATTTTTTATATTTTAGTAATAAATGTTACAAAATGTAGGGGGATAAAAATATAAAAAGTGTGAAACCTGAAGGTCAAAGATCAAAAAACACTTTCACAAAAAGGTTTTAAGGAAATTTATTTAACAGCTTCCATTTGGGGTTCCGGAAGATTTTGCCCCCAGAGGGGCAGCAGACTTGGCCCTACCTCCCAAAACCCGAGTTTGATTCCCCCGCCGAGGAGAAAAAGTTATTTTATTCTTTTGGTTCAGCCTGGGCCCGAACTCCCTGTTCCATTATATAGGAAACCACCCCGAGTGAGGGGTTGTGAGGTTCGTCCAAAAATCGCCCCCTACAAAAAAAAATAATATAAGGGGTTCAAAAAAGCTGGGCACATACATTTATTTTTTTAATAAATTAACTGAACAGTGGGTTTTTTTTTTAAATATTTTTTCTGAAATGCTTTTTTTTAACTTGGGTTTATTACGGTTTTGTAGGAACTCATTGAGTTTTTCTAAAAATGTGCCTGAGTGGTTTTTAAATAATCTGACTTTACATTTTAAATTAAAAGAGGTTATAATATATTCTGGCGTGACCTTATATAATCGGGGTTTGACTTTAATATTCAGGAATGACTTTTTATATTCTGATGATGACTTTTTATATTCAGGAATGAATTTATATATTCAAAGGGAAAGACTTTATATATTTAAGTTTTGACTTTATATATTCAGGAATGACTTTATATATTCCGAAAACTTTTAATTGCCCCGTTTTGGGAAACCCCCTAGGCAATTTTATAATAATAAAAAAAAACAGCTAAGGGGGTAGATATATAGATAGAAGGGGAAAGGGACTATATGAAGGCAACCTTGGAAAAACTGCTAATAATAATTAAAAAATTTGTTATTGCTATATAGAATTTTTTATTTATTTTCTTCCTACAGCGAAAGGGCAAGTGCAGCTCACTTTTCAAAATGGGCCCATCTGGAATCAAACCGTGGGGTAAAGACTACCATCAAGGTTGTTTGCACCACCACAGGGTCTTAGCAAATGGTGTCAATATCGCACTCTACTGCGGGGTTTTTTTCTGTAGTTTATTTTTTAAACCCAAAAATTTTCTTATTCAAATATTTGTACTTTTTGGAAACTGTTTCTTTTTATATTTTGGGGCTTCCCGGCCAAAGTTATAAACTTCATTCCAATTTTGTCAATTATTTACTAAAACATAAAAAACTTTTTAACGATTTTTACATAGATTTATGTAACACAGAACACACATGAAAAAGCAAGTGTTCCAAATAACGATGTAGTATTTATAAAAAGGGGTTATTTTGCGACTTCCCTCTATACAACTCCCAAAAAAAAGACAGAGGGAAACAGACGAGCTGAGAAAACTGTGCCCCGGAGGGGGATGGATAGTAAGCGTTTCTGTTTGCTGCTTAACCACAAATTTAGAAAACAAAAGGCGGGAGGAGGGTGGAAGCGTTTTTTTTTTGGGGGGACCGGGTCTCGATTTTTTATAGGCTTTTTTAAATTTTAATGTTAAAAAAAAGTTTGCAAGGGAAACGATTTTAAGGGTGAATAAAACCCCTTTTTAAAAGTTAGTTTTCGCTGTTGTTTTGGGTTTTTTCAAATGTTATTCAATATTTTACATTTAGTTTACTATTACGCTTTTGCATTCTTTGGGGATAATTAACTATTTTTTTGCTTAAAAATCTTAATAAAAAATATTTACATACAGTGTAACGGGTTAATTGTAATTTTTTACCCATCTTATGGGGGAAAATTTGTTGAGTCCGACCAAAGGGGGTGTGACCAGAGTTTTGGGCAATTTCGGTTCGTGACCGGGGGTTCCCCTGTATGTGGGGGTTTACCCCCTGTGAAGACTCCGGGCCCCTTTTAGTGTTTTCTACAAATAGAAGGAAAGCAAGCCCTGCTCACTTTGGGGGATTATTAGCCAGCTTTTTTCTTTTGATGTTCCCCAAGTTAAGGTTCTCACGCCCGAACTGGCGCCTTTCGCCTGGATGAGCCCAACGAGTGGTCACTTTTTCCCACACCAGGGGGCCAAAAAATTAAAAGGGGGGATTTGATGCTTCCCCAGCTCTTTTAAAACCCTTCCCAAAAAGGGGTTTCATGCCAGAACACCATTGACACTTCTGGCGGGGGAGCTGTTTGTCTTGTGCCAAAAGGGAATTGCAAGGTCACAACCTCCCGTGAAAAGAGTGTCACCCAGGGTGATGCAGGAATTTTTTTACCCCCCTTTTTTTCTTGTTTTTCTGTATCCCTTTTGTGGGGGAAATGTTGGGTCCCAAAAGGGAATCCCCTGTTTTTTTTGTATTGGGAAAAAAGCTGTTTTTTTCCCGAAACCCTGAGACTCATCTTTGGGGGGCAAGACAGTGAATCACAAAACCCTGGGACCAGGGGTGGGATCCTTGCACCAATGGATCCCCAAAAAGGCCCCTAATCCTCCTACCACCGGGGGAAGATGAGGCTATGGTGGCCCCCTCCTGCCCTTTCCCCTTTTTCAGGGGGTTACTGGGTGAAGATGGATTTTGGGCAACCCCCAAAGGGGGATTCTGCTTAATTCAGCAATTTATGACAACACGATAAAAGGGCCCCTCCCCGATATTTTTTTTTTGACCATTCTTTTGGGAGCCCCCCTTCTATTACCATTTGTCAAATTTTTTTCCCGAGTTGGATAGAAAGTCCTTTCAAACTTCCTTTTTCCCTTTAACTTGGGAAAAAACAAAATATTAAAATAAGAAGAATCTTTTAAAAAAACCCTTTAAAAAGTGGTAAACTTCACTCATTTCAGTGATGTCATCTCTTCTTGGGAAAAGAAAAGAACGTAGGGCCCTCCATTTGCACAATTGAGCCTTACACAATCCACAGGACAGAACCCGGTGGTCTCCCTGCTTGTCCGGGGGCGGTGGTTTATATCCCGTGGGTCGGGGGGTTTTCGACCCCCAGTTTGGGGGCCTTTTTTAGATCCGAGCTGAAACGGGGTCAGAGGAGAGAAGAACCGAAACCCAAAAATGGGGGGACAAAGGTGCAAGATTATTACACGAGTGCTATACAACAAAAACAACAGTCAAGGGGGGCCTTCAAACTGACCCCCCATCATAAAAAAATAAAAAAGGGCAAAAAAAAGAAATAAATTAGGGGTTTTATTTAAATAGGCACAGTGTACTCCAATAATCCTCAATACAAAACTACCGCAAAACAATAAATAAAGTCAACCCCCCCCTTTATTTAAAAATAGTAAAAAAAGTTTTCCCCCTTTTAAAACTACTTTTTAAAAAGTGATGACAGGCAGAGGGGTTCTTCAAACTAAATGTAACCCCTTTTTAAAGGGGTTTAAATTTTGCTCTTTTTACACAAAGCTTTTTTCTCTGGGGATTAATTGTGTTGTATTCTGTATGAAGTGTGCAGCTGCGGCTAATTTAGACTTCACAAAATTTTTTCACAAATGTTGGTCTGGAAAAGGGGCAAATTTGTTTGGGAAAATCAATGACCGCCAACCGTCTTGGTGGTGTTGAGCACCAGGTTGTCCCGGAAAACCCCCAAGACATAAGAAGAGACTCCCCCCTTTCTTTGCCTTTTTTTTAAAAAAATTTTTTAGATGGTAGGATTCAGTTCATTCTGAAGTTTTTTAAAAAACAGTTCATGAACAATGGGGTTAAAAACTGAACTGGGAATTACAAACGGTATTCTGGCAAAACTCCTTTACAGTCCAGCTGCTCCAATTACAAAGTGAAGACCTGTGTTGAGAACATCGTAACATGCCCCCCAGATCTATTTGTTCAATAAACAAACTGAAAGGAATTAAAAGGGCAGTAGCAGTAAAAGACCTAAGATGGGGTTAAAAAACAAGCATTTCCCAAAAATTGTCATTGGAACTCGGGAAGAACAAATAGGCCTGTAAATGGGGACAGCTAATTTGATCAGTTTTTTGGGGAAAAAGGAACAATTTTAGAAATTTAAAGTAACTTTGGGAAAAGACACCCCACAAGATTTACAAAGAGTACAATTTCCCCGTGCACTGGGCACCCAAATCAAATACAAACCATCTTGAAAAGGGCAGGGGCTTTCCCAAATTTGTGGCTTCCTGTAAAAAATTTAAATAAAAATGGACAGTGGGGGACCTGGGAAAAAAGATGACTTTTTTATGTTATTTCAAAAAAGGGAAAAAGAAAAAGGGGGGCAAGTCCTTAAATAGGGTGGGGAAAAGGAAAGTGTGAAGGACAGCCAGGTCCCATGCCCGGGAGGGGCCCCTGTTTCTTATGTTCCCGGGGGCCCCCATGGGGCCCCCAGTACCTCCCCGGGGGGGGGGGGGCAGCCTCCCGGCGGTGATTCAAACCCCCCCGCAGGGGGTCCGGGAGATGGGTTTCCCAGCTTGGTTGGGGCCGGGGGGGGGCTAGGGGGCTGTCTGCTTCCCACAGCCCGGCTGGGCAGCCCTTTAGCCCCACCCGGAAGTTCAAATGGGGTCAGGTGGTTAATCAACCGGGGGGGCTTCAAAGGGGCCCCGAAAAACCATCACTGAGGGCCGGGTTTGGGGGGAAGGGGGGCTTGTCTGGGAGGGGGTGGTGGAAACGAGGTGGAATATGGTTTTTTGAGTTTTTGCTTTGGGACGGGTTTTGGGGTTTTGGACGGGGGAAAAATTGCCCACAGGGGAAAAAAAAAAAAGTCTTTTTTACTTTTTTACGTGCCCCCATGTCTTTTTGGGTTTGGGGCAGGCGCCCCATATAGGCCTTTTGTTACAAAAAAAAAGCAAAGAAGAAGAGCCTTTTTAGGTTGGCTTTGGGCCCCGGGCCCTTGGTATCCATTTCTATAGATATTGATGTTTATTATTTGATATTCACGGTCTTTATTATCTTATATTTCTGTGCTAATCCCATTAAAAAAAAAAATGTCACATTTAAAAAAAAACATCAGTAATTTTTTTGTCAAAAGTGCTTTACAATATAATCTCTAAATATATTGTCACATTTTGTGATTAGGGGACAGTCAGCAGGTCAATTTAGCGGGAAAATACAAAAAGATGGGAGTCTGAGACATGGTATTAAAACTCTTCTCTCCTTTTCATCTGAAAGATGCCTGAAAAAAAAGCCTGTAATTGACAACGGCCCGAAACCGCACACCCGAAGAAACTCTGTTTTTTTCCCTGGGAAACACCATGGGTACAATTCCCGTGCCACTCCCGGTTTATCTTCTAGCATTGAACATGTTTATGTGTTGTGAGGAAACAAAATATTTTATAAAATAGCATTAAACAGAAAGGGGGCTGCAGCCCCCCCCACTACAATGAGGCTGATTCAATTTATATTGTGCAACAAAAAATACAACAACAAAAAGAATTATGCAAAAGTTCACTTTGGATTACAACCAAGTCAAAATATGTTTAAATTTTCAAATTTTATTTTCAATGCCGACAAACCGGGGGATTTCTGGTTTGTAACACTCTTTTGGGATCAGGGCTAAAAAATTGGTTGTCATCTTGTTGGAAAAAAGGTGGTCAATGGGGACCTGCTAACTGTTAAGGTGGGTCCTACTTGTAACAAAGCACAGCCCCGAGACTCTTGGAGGGTATGGACTTACCATCTCCCGTTGTACCAGTGACTTCTCAACATTGCTCCATCACTGGGGCAACCAGAGAGAAGCAATTTAGCCAGGGCTCCCACATAAATAGCAAACCCCCTCACCAAAAATCGTCTTGAAGTCCTTCAGCATTTGTGTGTGACCCCCTCTTTAGGTCCCTTTGGGTGTACACTTTTGTCCCAAAAATAGCCAGGGGTGCCTCCCGAGTTTTGCAGATTGGGGAGGAAAGGGGCAATGGCTCTCCGGGGCTTTTGACCACATTGGGAAATTTTATATAAACTTTTATCCTCCCTCATGTGAACTTTCTTAAAAATAAGAGAGCTTGGAGGTTGGCCTTGAAAAACTGCACCATGTTTGGGGATTGGCTGGGCCCGACTGTAAAATGACTTATTTTCACAAACATCACTCCTGCTGTGTCCCCTCTCGGGTTTTTAAAAAAAAAGAGCTGTTGACCGATAGAAGAAATGGTAAAAATTGAGGGGAACCTGCCCGGGGCAATATGTTTTAAACCGAATATAAAAAAACACAGCAGGCCTTTTTTTGAGTATCACAGGTCAGACTGTAAAAAAAACAGCAGTGCTGAAGATCCAAAAAAAGCAACCCGGCCGCCCTGCTGACTGTCTGTGTGTGTAGGTGGTAACCGGGTTTCTTTTTTAACACCCAAATTACTAGAGCCCAAGAAAACTTGTAAATCCCGGGCCCCAAAAAATGGGGGGGAAAACCCCCCGTTGGGGTCTTTTTTCCTGTAAAAGTGCCGAAAGGCCCGCAAGCAGGCAATATTCCACCCCCCCCGGGTTAAAAAATTCCCCCCAGCTCAGCCTTTTTTTTATTGGGGGAGGGGAACTGCTGGGGTTTTAGTGGAAAAAATTTGATCGTTATTTTGGGAAAACATGCATTTCATTTTGTTCCCCTTTTTACAGTAATCTGTGTAAACACATTGTTAAAACGGGGGACTTTTTTATATTTTTGTAATAAATGTTAAAAAAGTTTGGCATAAACTATGGAATGTGTGAAGCCTGAAGTCCAAAAATCAAAAAACCCAAAAGGTTCCCGGGTACAAGCTTCTGTGGTGTAGCAGTAAGATTTGGGCCACCCTTTTAATTGGGGGTCCTGGGGCACTTTGTCTCCTGTATTTGTTTTTTGCAGTAGTGGCTCTCTTATTTTAATATTATACAGTAAAATTTCATTTTTGGTTTTGCCTGGTTTCGGGGGGTTTTACATTTATGGTAATTTTACTTGTAAAAAATTACCTTTTTTTTTTTACTTTTTTTTTCTGGTTACCATCACCATTCATACACCCCCTAGGGGTCTGGCCTTTTTAGTTTTTAGTTGAAACTGGGAATAACTTTGATGTGAGTGGTGTTTTTATGCAATGGAACTGGGCATTCTCTGATTTGGGGGGATAAAAACCGAAAACAAATGCTTTTGAATTTGCCTTCTTAGGATCCTTTACCATCCTTCATTTTTTTTAAATTTAGTTTTATTGAGTGTTCCTGCTGCACTGAATAAACTCCAATCACAATTCTGTCAATCCCAATCAGCTGTCACACCCTGGCTATCCGTCTGACCCAAAATAACAGTGCCATAAAATTTAAACCCCCAAACTGATGCTGTTTGTTTTTTAAATAATATTGCATTAGTGCGATGGGGTGTTTTCTGATTAATTTTATACCCAATGTCTCATATATTTGTGTCTTTTTTTTTTTTTTCAACCCTCACATTGACATGGGCACCAGAATGCGTGAGCTGGGGGGAACTTTTTTTAACTTTCGAAAGGGGGGGGATGGAATAGCCAGCTGCTTGCCGTTTTTCTTAATCCGGGACATTTACAGGACAAAAGGCGCTTTAAAAGGGGGTGCAAACGGTTTAAGGTGGCTGGATTTACGAGTTTTTTCCTAGGCTCTGGGGATTTTAAAGAAAAAAAACACTGGGATGGTTAAAAAAGGGCCCCCGGGGGTTTATTTAAGAGTGACAAAGAACATCTGACAATAATGGGTGGCAGGAGGCTGCTGTTATCACTTTTTAGAGACTGTATAAATATCACCTGCAGGCGCCCGCGGTCAGGTACAACAATCTTTTTAAAGTCTGTGGGTAAAAAGAAATTTTTTTGGGGAAAAAAAATGGAAAATTTTAAAAAGAGGAAGATTGATTACTGAACAGTAATGCATCTTTTTGAAATTAATTTTAAACAAAACCTTGGGATTTTTAATATTTCCTTTGTTCTTTTTATTTCCCGTCCTTTTTCTTTGGAAGTCTTTTTTTCGCCCTTTCTATCTTCATTTTTTCAGCTTCAAATGCAGACTGATTTTTAGATCCTTTCCACAGTGATTGATTTTTGGTGGGTTTGTTTGTGGCCCTTTTCTTTTTATTATTCAGATTGAAACCTGCTGGTTTTTTATTTACTGGGGGCGTCTATCCCGGCACTTGATGGCCATTGTTACTCATTTTTGTTAATATCAATTGTCGCTACCTTTTTTGTTTTTAAACCATTCTTTTATGGCATTGTACTGATGTGGTTGTATTCCCCTTTATATTTTTAAATTTATCTTTTTTTATTTAGGTGATTTTAAACCGGGATTTGTAAGAAAAGTTCTATAATATTTTGGATATGTTTTTAAGTAGTGTTTTTAAAATTCTTTTTTAAGTCCCCTTCGAATGATATGCACAAATACAAAAATTTTTTATAATTACAAAAAACATTCTAAAGCCATTAAATGTATGATTTTAAAAAAACGCAGTCGCTGAAGAACAACCCAAACCACAACGAAACGTCTGAAACAAGAGCAGCAAAGACCCTCGGACTGGGGGTGGGGCGCTTTATTCTAAAGGGTTTCCTCTCGTTTGTTTTTATTTTTTTTTGTTGTTACTTCTTATATCTTACATGGAAAAAGGGAAATTTTAATATTCGTCAGTGAGGTGACTTTGGAGTTAATCCCGTTATTTATGCTTTTATCTTTGGTTCAGAAAAGTATCTAAAAAAAATCCCTTTAGTTTTTTAAAAATGTCACCCTGCTTCTTCAGTGGGGTTCATTTTTGTAAGTTTTAAAAAATGACGGGGCACAGTAATATTTGGGGCTTAAAATTTTTATTTTTTTTGTGTTTTGGGAAAATATGATGCATTAAATGTAATTATAATCATTTCTCAAAATTCTAGAAGGGGTTTTTTCTTTTGTTTCTATATCATTATTATCAGTGTATTCCGAGGTTTTTTCTTTCATTAATATTCTTAAAATTGAGTTTTTTTTTAAAATTTTATAATCAGTTCCCTAATAAACCAACAGGTCAACTAACACTGCTTTTGACTCGATTGTGTCTGTAAATCGTCTGACATGCTGGTTGATTTGTTATAAATTACATTAAAATCATGCCAATGTGCTTTCCCGGGAGAAGTCACCCCGGTGGGTTTCCCCTGCTCCAGTCGAAAGACATTTATTTTTAAAAAGATTTGAAAAAAGGATGGAAGAAAACCCCCAAAAAAAAAGGGGAAATGATTAAACATTTGGGGCTTCAATAAATGGTGTAGAGCACAGAAATGTTGCGTAAGAACATTTTCCCCCTTTAAACGCGGGATAAAAACCCAAAATTTCAAAAACACACATTTTTTGGGTTTTTCCCCCTTACCGGCCCAAAATTCTCCGGGCCGGTTTTTCAGACCACCCAAACGCCCAAAAAAGTTTTCTACTTTTCCCGTGTGGGTTTCTTTTTATTTTCCTGATGCGGTTTTATAAAAAACACTGAATTTAAAAAGCATACTGTTTATTAGTTTAAAAGCATCGACTTTTAATTAACCCGTAACAATATAATTGGTTTCACAGAATGGTCCCATTCAAATACCATAGCTGCTTTAGGTTATTCCCCTTTAATTTCTTTTTTTTTTTAGCTTCTCCCCCTTGGGGTTTTCCACAGCCCGGGTCTCTTTTTTCCCTATTACCTCATTGCATCCCGCCGGCAGCGGGGGAAAGCCAATTATCGGGTTTTACAGCTTCAAGCACACACTGCCTCCCGCCATGCTTCCTATTTGAACTGCTTCCACGGAAAAAGCTTCAAACCTTTCCTGTACAGACCTGGGTTTTGAAAAAAGTTTCATCCCCAAACTCAAAAGCACTCAATCAGTCCATCAACTGCTCCATTTTGAGTATTTGTAATTTTTTACAATTTTCCCCATTGTAAACTTGCACTACAGTTATAAATGGCACAACCTGGGGCCACTTTATAAAGAGAGTATTTACATATGATGCGATATCATTTTTAAGATGAAAAAGCAGCAAAATACATTTATTATATTTACAGATAAAAATTTAAATTTAAAAATGTATATTGTTAATTTAAATTAAAAAGGGCCGGGGTTGCTACACTAGGAAGGATCTGGTGTTCACAATTGTTCCTGCTTTCCCCGTTGCTTCACTTTGGGGCTGGCGGAAAGGGTAGAATAATTAAAAATTTCTACGAAGATATTTCAATGTTTTCCCTTTAAAAATTTTGAAGAATCGCTATTATAAGCTTTCAGATGGCTTAAGCCCCTTACAGGGGCTGAGGGGTGGTGGGTCAGTTACTTGGAGAAAGGAAAGTAAAACAGGGAAGGAGGTTAGGGGTTTGAATGAGATAGGGACCCGGGGGGGGCCTTAGGATCTAAAAATGTGCACCTCCCAGGGTTGAAATCCCCGGAGCCCTACACCAAATATATATTGAATATAAAACAAAAAAAAAATAACACTCTAAAAACGCAGTGGCAAATTTTTGGGGAAAAATTAAAAACTTGGGGTCAGGTTTAAAGGGGGCTATGCAGGGAAAAGAAAGGGGGGCCATCCGCGGATAAAATACCATATTGAGGCCCGGGAGGCGAAGGGGGCCCCATTCTTCCCCCGCTCAGAGCCGCCACGAGCCGGCTACCCCTGAGTACTTTTTAAAAAAATTATTTCATCGATTGGGGCGGGGACAATCACTGGGCCACCGTGTTCCCATGTATAATAACAAAACTTTTAACTCCATCATGTGAAAATGATATCATTTTAAATCTCAGTATTTTAGTCATTCAAAAGGGTGTAATATGGGGAAAGTAATGGATTCGTTTCCCGTTGGAGGAAAAGGCCAGTTTAAAAAAGCAAAATAGGATTCCCCACATAGAGCACATAGAAGATCAAATAAAAAAAAAGCATTCAACGTCACTTTAATTAATGTGATTTCAGAAACTAGTTAATTAAACGATTTTAAAAATTAAGTTTATAATATTCTACTTTAATGACAAGATAAAAACGTGATAAAAAATGGAAATTTTGGGGATTGGGAAATTGACATTTTGTGCTTTTTTTTCCCCTGTGTCCTTTTTTTTTTTTTCTGTACCCTAATAAACTTTCATGAACCCGAGACAGTGGGCTAAAATTTGCCTTTTTATGGGACTTTTATATCTGACAACTTCTTTTTATTTTAAGGGACTGGCCCACTTTTTTGAACTTGAGCTTTTTCCCAGCTCCCGACCGCCCTCAATTAATCAACCCTTTCCCTTTTTTTGTTTTCCACTGCTTAAACAAACAAAAAAATCGTTTTTTCCCTTTTTCCCCCCCTTGGTATTCCGGGGAAAATTTTTCCATTTTCCATCTTTCTTTTGGGCACCTTTTTACAGAATGTTGATCTTTATGGGGAAGAACGCGGAAAGTTGGGGAAGCACAGATTCCCATCTGCATTTTCTTTCGGAAAACCATTTTTTTTTCTTTAAACATGTTAAAAGTGCAGTTCCCCCCACGTTTTACATGAGGCCCCCGGTAATGTAAAATTATTGGACGAAACGCCTTTATTTATCACCACAACAATGCTTTCAAGTTAGAGTTTTAAATTTGGGGGCTTGATTTTTTTGTTGTATTTTTTTTGAATCTGAGGGAGTGCCTGACCATCGACCGAACATTCTAACTTTGGACATTAATACATTTGATTCAGTGATCTTTTTTTTGGGGTGTTAATATGAAATGTCATTTTTTTATATTACCTCTCATCAAAGAATATCATACTTGATACTTTATTTTATATGTTTATACTTTTTTTCATGGTTTATTTTTTTAAATTTAAAAGTTATTATCATTATCACTTGTATGTCAAACCATTTTGTGGTTAAAGTTCCGCCCCCCTATGGGTCTCACTAAACTTCTTTCTTTTTAACCCCCCGTTTAATTTTTTTTTATTTATCTCAGATAAATATTTTGGAATTCACATGTCTTCCTTTTTTTATACCAAAAACACAAATTGTTCAGGCCCTTTTCTTTTTATTTGTCCCAAAAGGCTGCTAGGATGTTGTAAAAGGGCCCTGCTACTTATAAAAAGAAAGGTGTCCCAGTCGTGGTTTTGATATTTTATTTTTTTTTAATGAATGTTTTAGTGAGGATTTGAACACAAGTGTCTTTTTAAAGGGTCATTAACAAAGTCCTGATGGTTTATATCTGTGTGTTTAGATAAAAAACCCCAGCATGTTGATTTAAACAGTGAAAGTTCTTTATGCCCAAAAAAGGGTCACTAATATCAAACTGTAAAGCTGTGACTGTCCACTCAGATCCCAAATTTGATTCATCATCTTTTCCTGGTTTTGAAAGTCTGTTCAGGTGAAATATTATAGAAACACACACAGCTGAAGTCATTTTTGGGTTTAAAAACCGAAATTTTCTCTCTGGTCAGTTCTGTCTCAGGTTTCTCCAGTTTGCACTTTTTTTTTTATTTATTCCCCGACGTCTCTTCATCTCCCCAAAACCCCAGGCCGACGGTTTCGGTTACAAAATGTTTTGCACTGGATGAAGTTGTTGGGTGTTCCCTTTCCCCGAGTTCTCTTTTTTGGCCTGGTGCACTAAAATTTGATTATAAATTTGTTTTTTTGTGGGGTTGATGCAGCAAACGGGACAGCACAAAAAATAAAAAGATCAAATTAGAGACACTCTGTTTTCGTGGGTTTTTTAAATTGTTAAAAAGGGGTTTTAAAAATAATTTATTTGTTACCTTATTAATGCTGTATGGGTTTAACTGTTTGGGGCACCTTTTCCATGGCCGGGTTGCCCCAAAACAGGAAAAGGGGGAAGGGGGGAGCTGCTACAGGCAGAGGGCCGTTTCCCTGCAGAATATTCATATACATTTACAAAATTCGATCATGTTTTTTTGGATTAGATTTAAAAAAAGATTAAACATACATTTCCCTAATCCCGAGTAACACAAAATTTGTAAATACATTGTTTTATAAGACTACTGTGTGTTTGCTTTTTGTTTCTGGAAATATCACGCCCGGCTTTTTGTTAATGAAAACAGGCTTCCCAATGAGTCCCAATTTTTTGGGTCAGCACATCAGGGTGTGATTTTCCACCAAAAAAATGCCCGGGATTTGCTAACTTGTTACATTTTTTTTTGCCTTTTTTTCAATGGCCCTGTTTTATTGTTTTGAAAGGGTTTTTTGGGGGACCTTTCCCATCAACTTTAGAATTTTTTTACCCCAGATTCTTTTTTTTTAGAGAACCCCACACAATCCCCCATTTTCTTCCTTTAAAGACTTCAGCTTTGTGTGTATTTATGTAATGGCATTTCCCTTGAACAGACACCACAATCATGACATACGATCACTGAATCAAATTTAAGATTGATTGGGGAGTCACAGCATTGTTTGGGATTTGTGAAAAACTTAGAAACAACTTAATTTATTAAAAACAACATGCTGACATTTATCTAAACACACTGATATAACATATCCGGTTTTTTGTGAATGATCATTTAAAAAAACACCAGTACCTCAATAAAGCATTCCCTTATAGATTTGGTCTTAAAAAGATGAAACCCCCAAACCCCGGGAATCTTTGCGGTGTTAATTTTTCTTATTTTTATCCCTCCTGAAATTTTCCTTTTTTCCCCAAATTTGAGAGGGTTTTAATTTCAGATATGCCCAAACATATATAAACATGAAACCAAGAAAAAGGGCTCAGAAGGAAATGGAAAAAAAATCCCAAAACTACACCCAAACCCAGAAGGGATCAAATTAAAGGGGAACCCCGGGCGCCCCAGAGACTGGAACCTGGGAAAAAACAAAAAATTTAACAAAGATTTCCTGGAACCCTCCCACTGGGCCGCCCCCAAGAGGCGAAGTGGGGGGCAACAAAAATGATGCAAAGGGCCCAAAAGCTTGTCAATTCCAGAAGATCCACTGGGGAAAATGGAAATGGGCCCTTTTTTCCGCGTTTTTTAAATACTCCTCATGGTCAGGGGCATTGTCTGTAACAGGGCTTGTCCGGGCACCCGCGGGATGAAGGGAAAAATGATCGTTTTGAACTGAAAGGGGAAGTCACTTCAAAGGCCCCGCCACCCGCCAAGACATAAAGGAGCTCAAGAAAAAATATAAAGAAAGAAAAAAAATGGTAGCCCAAAACAAATGGGGAAGACAAACAAGAAGCTGCAACAGGATAAAAAAACCAGGAGAAGCGTGTAAAAAATCCTTTTGGGGGAGTGGGTTTTTAAACCCGTTCCATAACCGATCATCATTGACTAGGCTCCCCACTCTTTCCCTCCTTTAATGATCCACAGATCACCTTTTTTTGCTCTTTAAAGGGCCCCAAACCCCCGTAATGCAGTAAAAACAGTCTTTGACAATAGCAAAACTTTTTTTTGGCCTTTTCACTGCCCCTCTCCCTCATATCTTCAAATGCTTGGGGACCCCCGTAAAAATAATCCCCTCACTCCTGGTATGTCCTCATTTTATTTAAACCCAAAAATTTTTCAAATTTTTTCTCTATTCCTACTCCCATCCAATGTGCATACTTTGTTTTCCCCACCAAGAGTTCACGACTTCCCAATTTCATCATAATCCCAAAAGTAGTGCCTCTCAATGACAATGTTGACACAATTATGGCCCCTTTTATTTTATTTGAAGGCGTAAATTCACACTCTTCACTGTAGCACAGATCTCACGTTACAGGTTGTAATTTACTAACCACTCATTCTTCCCGTCCTTCCGGGGAATCTTCCCCTTCATCACTGCCTATTTTTAGATATCCCTTACACTTGGGTGCCCCCCTAATTTTTACTTTAAATTGGGTTTACATTGGGCCCCCTAACAGAAATGGATCGACAGATTCAAATGACCCATGGACTGTTGGATCTCATTTTTAACTTGTAGGGTCGCCAAACTCAACACTTACCAGCCTGTTGATAACATCATTTTCATGGCTTATCTCCCTGTGAGAAACAGAAGGATTTTGCCCGAACAGACCCTCTCTTCTCAAAAATCAATAACTTGGGCTTTGTCACAACCACTCTTAGAATCTGCTTCAAAAAGGGTATCATGATAATCTCCCCTTTTGCTGAAGCTGGGAAAAACCCTACATCTCTCCCCTTTTCTTTGGCCTCTGGGCCCGGCCCCAGAGTTTTTTAATCTCCGCCACCCCAGGTTACACATCAGTGTAGGTCCAAAAGGGCAGGGGGCCCCGTCTAAAACCAAATGAAATCACATCCCGATGGGGGAAAAATAGAAAGTGAATCTGTCAAGGGCCCGGCCTCCTGGTCTGTTCTGTTTATTGTTAACATTGCTGACTGGTATCTAACTTTTTAGGAAAAAAAAAGGCGGGCCACAACCAAAAGGGGCGTTTGGTCTGCTCATTTGAAGGGGGGGGATATGACAGGTGGGGTTTAAACCAAAGAAACTTTGGCTGTTTAAAAAAAAAAAAGGCTGATAATTTCAATTTTTTGTAATTGTTCTTTTTAAAAAACTGATGGACATTAAAAATGAAACAAAAATATTACCTTTTCCATAAAAATGGCAGTACTGTAGTTAAATATTATGTGAAAAAATGTAAATTTATAAAGGGATGATATTATCTTTTATTAAAATTTTTCACAAAACCTTTTTAAATCAGAAACATAGTACAGTGACCAATGAAGTCTTTTTGATATTATAAAATTTTAATTTTTGTTTTTTTTTGATTTTCTAACAACATGTACTGAACTTTTAAAAAGTCACCAAGGGAAAATTTTTTTACTTTTCAAACACTTGGTTGTAAAAAGTAATTTAAAAATATGAGGCGGCCGGCGGTGAAGACAATTAATGGAGAACCCTTAAAATTTACCCATGTGAAAATGTCCTCACGTCAGACTTGCTTTCTCATGTGAACATGAAACTACGTGAAATGAGGCGGCAGAGCTAATCACAGCCCCCAAAATGTACAGGGATTCACAAAATGGTGTTTTTGCCGGGGGATGGACTTCTTTCTGCCGAGGGGTTTCCTTTATCAGCCATTTGAAATTTGGGTGGGGAAAAGACTTTTCCCCCTCACTCCCAAAGCAATTGTTATAAGTGACTTTAAAATGTGACAAATGTCCTGGGGAAAACCGGGTTGGGACTTGTTTTAAAAAACTGGTGCTGAATGCTGTATGGGTGAGGGGGAGAAGAAGAGCATTCTGACAGCATTATGGAACCACCTCAGGATAGAGAGAATTTTTATCACAGGGCACAAATGTCCAAATAACTTCAGCTCTAATTGGGACCAGTACCATTAAATAAAAATACAAACCAACAGACAAATTTTCCATTTTTTTCAAAGGAAAATTTTAAAGAAAAAAATATGAATATTTTTTTTTCTTGGTAGAACATTCAACATTTGAAAATTTTTTAAAAAAAAGGGAATTCAACCCAAAAACATTGACAGTCCTTTTTTAATTTTTATTCCCCCAGAGGAACATCAGGTTGGGGTCTTGAAGGTCCAAAGGGCCCAAACCTCTACCAGACTGTTGGTAAATTTAAAGGTTTGTGGAGAATAATTTAAGGGGGCAAGAGTTTAATTTTTCTGGTTTGCAGTGCATATTTAAAAGTGTAAGCATTTGTTTAAGAAATGTCAGAAGAGAGCTACTGAAATGGTTAAGTAAATTAAAGATAAGAATGTGCTGGGGGAAAGGGTTTATGTTTAAAACAAAAAAGTACCAGGGCTGATTAAGAGATCAAAGAATCCCACAAATAACAAAAGGGGGGACTGTTGTCACATACACAGGGATTTCAAGGGTTAGCAAAAGGGGGAGACGGGGGGAGCTTGGGGGGGGGGGGGGTCCGCCCGGCGCACATATTTTCAGGGCGCATTATTGGCCAAAAAACTGAAATTTTAGAATTTGGGTAAGGATTAAAAGAGGTTATCAGAAATAAAAAGATGCACCCAGGTTAAAAGCTCAGGGGAAATAAAAAAATTTTGGGGGAACCGTTTACTGTAATCTGAATTTTAAATCGCAAATTTATGGGGGCACTAGGGCAGCATTTTTGACTTAAAAAACATAAACGGGTTAGACCTCTTATATCATTGAAAAATGCTGAGGAAATTAAACTTTTGTTTTTAGTCGACTAGATTACTGTAAGCACTCCTCTCAGGGCTACCCAAGAAAAGACATAAATCCCTTAACGAGTGCAGAATGGAACTGCTAGAACCAACTGGGAAAAAAAACCAACACATTTTCAGTTTTGTGCCCCGCCGGTTGCCGGGCCTTCCCGGGTTGACTTTAAAATACTGCTTATGGTTTATAAAGCCTTAAATAATCTGCCCATCTTATATATCAGAATGTCTGACACCATATTCCAAATTGTAACCTTAGATCCCCCAAATGAGTGTCTCCTTGGGGCCCAAAAACTAAACTTAAAAAAAAGTGGTGAGGGGCCCTTTTGCTTTTTATGAGCCTTAAAATGGAATATGAAAGGGGAAATTTCCAGTCTGATACAGTAAAAGCAGTTTTAAAAAACTGCTGGGAAAAAACATTTCTTTAACCCTGGCCCCTTTTCATAACTTCAATTTAACTTAATCCTGATAATTGTATGTTCAATTCATCATAATAATAATTCACAGTGGCTCCAAAAACCTTTCTGACCCCTACCCCTCTTCTGTTTCTTTTTTCCCGGTTTTTTTGTGGTGGCGGCCCGCCCAAACCCCCACCCACTCAAAGCTTCATGATGCCCCAAAATTGATGGGCTGAAAACCGGGAAATCTACGTGACCATCATCATCAGGTCCTTTCCCTGAAAAACCCCCCAAAACAAAGAGGGACTGTTTGATTTATGTTAGGTAGATTTTTCCCAGGGGACTGGGGCGATCTCTTGGTCCCGGAAACCCCCAAATTTTTATTTTTTTTTCCAGCCTTTGGAGTTTTTTTTTTTTTTTCTGTCCACCCTGGGCCCTGGGGCCTTACTCTTATTCTATTTTAAATTTAAAGTTGACCCCTTTTGTTTTTTCTTTTATTGTGTCTTCTATTTTTTTTATTCATTTTGAAAAATTTTTGAGCTACATTTTTTTTTATGAATATGTGCTATATAAAAAATGTTGATTGATTGATTGATTGGAAAGGCTCAATTTTCAATTGTATGTAACAGCAGGGTTTGGAAAAATATCACTCATGAATGAAATGGACAAAATTCCCCTGATTTTTAACAACAAATGCTTGAAAAGTAATGTTCAGATTGTCCTCCCAGGGCATCAGAAAAGCAGTTGAAATTTATGAACAAAATAAAAATAAAAATTACACAGAAAAATTTAAATTTTGGGGGGAAAATAAACAACTAATTTACAATTTATAATTTGTTTGTTATCAACGAATGGGCTTTTTTCTCGAAAACATCCTCACCCAAACACTTTTCCCCACTTTGGTTCTGGGTTTTTTTTTGCATGAATTTTTTAAACTAATAATTAAAAAACATGGCTTATCAGTGCGTCTATACTATATTCTTGTCTAGTTGATGCTTATAAATATATATAAAAATGATTGCTGTTTCCCTTTTTATATGAATAAATCCAAAATTTATCTTAATTTTTTTTCTATACGTCATTTTTAAATTTTTTATTTAAATAGTTTAACATATTCAGATATGTTGGGGGCAACAAATCAAACCCATCCCCCCCCTGACCCGAACGTGGCTACCCCCTGACGGGGGAAAAAACAAAAATGTAGAAGAATAAATGTTTTTTTTGGGGTAAAGTGGGAAAGATCCCGAGCAAATATATGCATTAATCAACTGTTCTGTAAATTCAGTTCTTTTTTTAAAATAGCCCCTGCCCTGGGTTGTATTGGCCATTCTGTAACAGACCTTTATTTTTGCTCCCCTCTTCAGGGATTTACTTTTAAAAAAATAAAAAACACAAATGAACAAGATTCCTCCTGCCTGGTTCCTGGTTTTCCGGGTTTAAAGGACTAACTTGTCCTATCGTAGAAGATAAGTTTTTTCTTTTTTAATATGTTTATTTTTTTCCGGTTTTTGGGGTCCCAAACCCCGGGGGGGTTTGATTCTTGCTGGGAAAGACACCGCAATGGGGGTCTAAGGGGAAACGAGGCCAACGAGATGCTTCATTCAGTAGGGGCTACCCAGCAACGTTAGGAGGGGCCCGTTGATATCTCATGGGACTAAAGACCTGGAGGACCGGGGCCATAGAACCTACCGGGTAGGAGAAGGCTTGTTTTATTTGGGGAACTTTTTTGGGGTAAACCGATTTGTATGTGTTCAGACTTCCATGGCCGAGGTTCCCCCGTAAACTTTTGGGCGGGGTGTTTTTTACAAAAGGTGTGTAAAAGTCCCGGGAAGCAGAATGGCTGACATCTTCATTTATGACACGCTGTGAAGTATTCCTAAGGGCATTCTTGCCTGTCTTAGTAATTATTGTGTTGATTGGACCCTTTATACAGTACATTTTATATTTGTATTTCAAAGCCACTGGAAGAACAGCACTTGTGCTTCAGGCTTCATCAGAGACAGAAGTTCTATAACTACATCATCGATTTCAATGAACCTCATTACTTAACACTAGAATTACCAGAGCCTACGAAAAAAGTCGTAGATCCGTCCCACCTTAAATCACTTCACACCTCTCCATCAGCGTCTTTTGTCCTTTAAATGTCATCATCGACTTCAATGAACCTCATTACTTAAACTGTACATTTTTAATGTAATTCTTACGAAGGGAGACATTGTGGAAGGTGATAATAATTCCTTACAATGATGTAATTCTTACAACTCCTCCTGGCATTAATTGTGAACTTTTATTCAAGTCTGAAGTGTACTAATGAAGCTTGAAAAGTCTTTATTGTGTAATAAACTGGAAAGCGGGGTGTGTGTTTTACAGGAGGTGTGTAAGAAGTCCTCTCAGCGCAGGTTTATTTACAAGGTCACATGTAACAGGGATAAGGTGAGGAACCTGCATTATTAAAAATCATGTGAAAGTAATCTGGAGTTCTCAAAGTTCTTCAACGTCAAACTGAGCTAAAAAGAGTTCAACGCCATCATCAGCCACCAGAAACAGAACACTGTGATCATTTTCTTGTGTTTCTTAAATATATTTAAACAAAGGGATACTTTATGAATGTGTTCTCCTTGGCTGTGTGATTGAGCCATGCAAAGGGGCGGCATTCCGGTACGTGGGCTTCTTACCTTACACCCGCTGCTGCTGGGTAATAATAATAATAATAATAGCGCAGGTGTTTTTACTTCCATGAATTAAGAATTACATTTGGTTACTAGTTATTACAAAAAGTAACTGCACTACTTAATGCACATCATTTTTAACGTGTTACCCGACCGTTCTTGAGATTGTCTTGCAGTCTTTATTACTGTATTCTCAGCTCATTAACATAAATTTAGCAATTTCTGAAATACAGAAACAGATGATTTCTACAGGAGAAGGACTAATGTGATTGGTCGAGCATTTGTCTCTGTAAATTGATCTTGAGGACACTTCCACCTGTGCCTGCTGGGAGGGATGTGTGTGTAAGAAGTAAAGACACTCACAGGCTGACAGAGTGCAATGGACTTGTGCAGACTAGAAAATCCTTAAGTGTTACCCGTTTAACTGTTTACAAGGTTACTTAACCAGCTTATTCACGGGAAAATCTACCTCTGATAACCCGGCATTTACATGGCATTTTAGAGACCAGGGATCTGTGAATAACCGCATTATTGAGGACTGCCAGTGACCATTAAGGGTGCTAAATATGTTTTTTTCCTTGACGAATTCCTTTAAAGGAATTTGCCAATACCCTTTTGTCATGTCAAGGGTGGTCAAATATCATGCTTTTTTGAGTTGCTTGAGGAGTTGCACATTAGATATGCATCAAAACAGGAAACATGATGACGTAACAAAAGTGCTAACTGCCATTGACCTTTGGGACCAATACAATAGGACTGGACCAAGGACTAAAATTTTCCTCAATCATTCCTAGATCCAGTATTTGTTTGACCTTAAAGTTTCGCTTCTGCTCATTTTCCTCCCGGGAGTGTTTACGGGCATTCTCAGACAACTAATCCTGGGTCAGTTATGATGTCATGTTTAAGCAGAGAGGTCCGAGCAGGACGTTCATTAATCGCTTCTTGGATGGACAGGAAATCTGTTTTGAACTCTTGGCATTGCTTGGGTTGTTTAACCAAATAGTCAACTAACTCCTTCCTTTCCTTAATTTCATAGCAACCTTGCCAATGAACCAATAATTTGGAATAGGAAGTGGAAGAAGCTTGAACTGATCTCCGAGAGCAAACACTAGGAGCATCTTACCATGGTTATAGATTTGGATGATTGCGCATGTTCCATATAAGCTCTTAGTATTGTACTGATTTTACCAAATTTATTGCATAATTTTCTTATATATTTGAAGATATTTGTGGAAGGTGAAAAAACTATAGAGGCTTGTGGGACTTTCTGGTATGCAGATAGCAAGAGGGGCAGTAACTGATCCTAGTTTGGAGCCCTCTTCTTTGTCAGGTCAGTCAAGGGCACAGCCCTCTCAGAAAAATGAGGTACAAACCCACCTTGAGAAGCATTTACTTGTGCATCTTATTAAGCTGTTTGACTAGACCATCAGGCTGAGAATGGTACACTGAAGACTTAAGGTGCTTGATTTGGAGCAATTTGGCAACCTTCCTGAACATCTCTGAGGTAAACATAAAAGACATAAATCGTTTGCAACTAGTGCAGAATGCAGCTGCTAGAATCCTAACTAGGAAAAGAAAATCCGAGTTTTAATGTCACTACACTGGTTACCTGTGTCATTCAGGATTGACTTTAAAATTCTGCTTATGGTTTATAAAGCCTTAAATAAGCCCCATCTTATATATCGGAATGTCTGACACCTTATATTCCAAATCGTAACCTCAGATCCTCAAATGAGTGTCTCCTTAGAATTCCAAGAACAAAACTTAAAAGAAGTGGCATGGCCTTCTGCTGCTATGCACCTAAAATCTGGAATAGCCTGCCAATAGGAATTCACCAGGCTGATACAGTAGAGCACTTTAAAACACTGCTGAAAACACATTACTTTAACATGGCCTTTTTATAACTTCAATTTAACTTAATTTAACTTAATCCTGACACTCTATATGTTCAATTCCCTCATAATAACTATTCACGGTGGCTTTAAAATCCGTACTGACCTCTACTCTCTCTTCTGTTTCTTTTTCCTGCACCACCACCACCTACTCAAAGCTTCATGATGCTCCAACAATGATGGACGTATTAAAAGGCAGAATTCTACGTGACCATCTTCATCAAGCCTTTTCCGTGAGAACCCTAAATCCAAAGAGGACTGTTTCATTTATGTTAGGTAGAATGCCCAGAGGGGACTGGTCAGGTGGTCTCATGGTCTGGAATCCCTACAGATTTTATTTTTTTCTCCAGTCGTCTGGAGTTTTTTTTTGTTTTTTCGGTCCCCCCGGCCATTGGACCTTACTCTTATTCGATTTTAATTAATGTTGATTTATTTTGTTTTCTTATTGTGTCTTTTATTTTTCTATTCTTTAATATGTTGTAATACTACATTTTTCTTTATATCACTGTATCTGGACAGTACTGTTATGTGTTTTATTCACATGTGCATGTTAACTGTGGCACACACGGGCTCAGCAGTTAGAATTGCTAGCCAAGCGTTGGATTAGATAGCCAAAGACAACTGGAGGCTTGTATAGTCAGCTTAAACACAGGTTAGGGTATTTCTGTCCTCTATCAGCACAAACCTTCTTTCCTTCTTGGGAGAATGAGAATCGACATGTAAGCACTATGATATTTCTGTATTTTGTGGGAGAGGAATTCAGCCCTTGTTTGGAGACGGAGAAGACCAGCAAATGAAGCAAGAACCATATAAAAGGTCTGGACAGTGGCCAGACCCTTCGAGGCTGTGCCGACACAAGGTGTTGGAAACCCTCCCAGCGTAGGGACGGAGAAAATGGCTGACTGTGTTGATCCAGATTCCCACCTGGATAAGTCTGTCCATATGCCTCCCGTCTGTAACCGCGTAAAACGTCAGTATATGTAAAGCACTTTGAGCTACTGTTTGTATGAAAATGTGTTATATAAATAAATGTTGTTGTTGTAAACGGCCTCCCTTGGTCCGTTAAGACCTCCTTTGGGATATGCGTGATGACCCCTAGAAGTGTCCATGCGACTTAAGGGGATAGCCTCTGGATACCATGTAGCATAATACAATTTATGTCCTCAGGCTGATGGTCTGAGAGGATCTTCTATGTCCACCCTGAAACGTTCAGAAGTTCATATATCTGTTAGAGGAATGGAACAAGAGGAGCATGGTCTTTTCTAAGAATCTGTCACAGTTGACATGCCAGACGCGAAACACAAAAGTGACGGATCTTCTCATTAATTCCTTGACAGTAAAATCAAAATTTTATCCTTTTGAGTGTTTTGTCAGTTCCAAGATGGCCACCCAAGAGGTTTGTGTGTGCTAATTCACAAACCTGCTGCCAGTAAGATTTTGGTACCAGCAACAACGACCTCAACTCACCCTCATGTTATGACAAATGACATAATAAATCATTTTAAAATACAAAGTAGGGTTCTGGTGGCATGGAGTGGGTGGTACACTGTCAGTTAACTTAAGTGAATCGTCATTCCACTGTTCTCTTTAAAAGATGCTGATGGTTGTGGAAATTGTCATTGACGTTCTGAGAGCAAATCAGGCATGGCCTCCCTGGGTGGAGTTATTGCCAACGTCAGTTCGCTCATGGCCTCGATAGCAAGTACATGATATAAAACATAATAAAATCACGTTACAATGTGTCATGTTTGTCTTTTTTATTTTGTGCTCTCCTTGTGTGTTGCATCAATACATCCAAAAAAAATTACTTGTCCACATTAGTGCATCTGGACAATAAATAGAATTCTGGGAAGGGAGACACTTTCAACAACTTCATCAGTGTAATGGATTGTGTAACCTGCAACTCGTCAGCCTGTGGTTAGGGGAAAGGAAGAGACGTCAGGGGAATAAATAAAATAAAACTCAGTGCAAACTGGAGAAACCTGAGATGAGAACTGACACCAGAGAGCAAAGTCAAGGAATTTAACACAAAATGACTTCAGCTGTGTGTATTTATATAATGGCATTTCACCTGAACAGACATCACAATCAGGAAATACGATGAGCTGAATCAAATTTAGGATCTGAGTGGACAGTCACAGCATTGTCTGGATTAGTGACACGACTTGACACAAAGAACTTTCACGTGTTTGAAATCAACATGCTGAGGTTTATCTAAACACACGGATATCAAGCATCAGGTCTTTGTTAATGATCACTTAAAGACACTTGTGTTCAAATCCTCACTAAAGCATTCATTACAAAGATATAAAATATCAAAACACAGGAATGAGCGCACACCTCTGTATTGTGTCGTTAGATTTGTAAAAGTCTTACCAAGATAACTGAACACTTTCTGAGCCATTGTGCTCTACAACAAGCAGCAGCCATTTGACAAATGAAAGAGGAAGAAAGGCTGAATAATCTGTGATGTGACTATCAAAAGGAATAAATGTGGTGGCAGGTATACAATCACTGACATACAAATGTAATTTCTTTACTAAAGTTCTAAGTTTCTCTGCTTTTCTAGAATTGAGCACAATGCTGTTCTCTGAAGTATTAATTGTGTTCTCTATGAGGTGAGCAGCTGCGGCTAATGAGACTTCACAAATATTAACAAATGTCAGTCTAAAGCAGCAAATCCTACGTTTAATTGTGGACATCAAACCTCATTTGACCTTCTCAGTCGTCCATTTCAGTTCCTCACAGTCACCTGAGTGTCATTTAGTGAGCCAGCAGTGTGAGGAGTGAAGGCCGACTGCTCCGTCTGCACTCGTCTGTCATCTGCTGCCTTATTGAGGAGGAGTGCAGATTAAAGTGCAGGAATAGGAAACATGAACTTCACAATAAAATGAAGTGTTTAGTTTGATATAAAAGTAAAACAATAAAGGAACATTTCATAGAATTTGACTCTCAAACAAATCCACACCCACCTGACCAAAACTAAACAGAATGTCGGCCTCGTCTGAGCTCAGCTGTGGAGTTTTTAGTTGTGAAATCTGAAAGTCAGTTCAAATTATATATTTCCAGATATTAGGTAAAATTCAGCACAAAACTTAATTTATGTTGAAATAAATAATTCTTACCCATAATAATGGAAACAGCAATAATCATTTTACATTTTATTGAAGTGTTTTTATGAATTGCCAGGAGTCTCCTACATTTACAGTGCTGTTTATTACACATTCAAATAAGAAGAAGACTTATGAAAATAACTGTAATGAAATAAGTAATAATCATAAACAGTGTACACTCTACATGAATAAAGTACAATTTAACAAAACAGCCTTCAAAAACAGCAAATAAGAAATGATTGTATTGTTAAGAAATATGTTTTGTACTGTTAATATGAAAAATGAGCAAAGGCATAATATACAAATAATTAAAACATCTAATCTCAGAAAATACATTTTTTATTTTCTTTAACATTTACAGTAAATTGAGCACTGAAGAAGCTGGACTAAATATTTTACACCTCAGGATGATTTTCAGTGCTTTTCTGAACCAGGAATAAAGAAAAGCGTAAAGAATTGGATTAACACCAAAGTTCACTTCACTGACCAACACTAAGACATTTCTGATGATACGTGTGATTAAGTTACTACCAACATCAAAAAAATTGTACACATAAAGAGGCAGCCAGCAGATAATAAAAGCCCCCACGACTACTCCTAATGTTTTTGCGGCTTTTCTTTCAGACGGTTTTGATATTTTACTGTCACTCACCTCCTCAGTTTGTCTCTTTTCTATCATACAGTTGATGGCTCTTGAATGGCTTCTTGCAACTACAAATATTCTGATATAAAAACCAATCATCAGTGAATAAGGAATAAAAAAAGTTACGAGTAAAATAAAAATGGCCATTTCATCAGAAGTGAATGCTAAACAAGTTCCTTCACATATCTCTGTTATAATATCACTAAACCCTAAAAGTACGACTGTAATTAAAAGTGCAAACAGCCACACTACAGCAATGCTGATCTTTGCGACAGTCAAAGTTATTTTTGAGCTGTAAAAGAAAGGATGGCAGACAGCAATGTAGCGATCAATGGATATTAAAACCACATTATATACAACTACAGTATTAAGAATATTTGCAAGTGCCTGATACAAATAACAATAAATAACTCCAAAGTACCAGCAAAATTCAATAGGGAGACTCAAAGAAAAGGGCATCACAAAGAAACCTGATAAGAAATCGGCCGCTGCGAGTGAAAGGATCAGAAGATTAGTCGGTGTGCAGCTGAACAAAATGAGAAATAGAAATGATGACAAGAAGATTTCCACAGACTGTCGAGAAAATCAAAAGACAAGAGAAAGTGTAATAAAGTCCATACACTTTAGTTTCAAAAATCAGTTTGTAACAAGTTGTATTACTGTGAGGATAACAACGTCCAACTTTCAGTCCATTCCACTCCATGTGTGTCCCTGATGTCACTGAGCCGTCCTGCCTGCACACTGAGATGTTTATACACTGAGGCCCTGCGACTGCCATATTCTCTCTGCTGACGTAATTCACATGAGGCGTCTCTCTGCTGTGTGTGCTTCACAAATTCTCTCAGGATGTTTGTTTGTTCATTTCAGTTCTTACTCACTAATGAGTTCATCAAATCTCAGATGTCTTCATTATATTTGTTTGTCAGGAGCCGCTCAGGGCTGCGGTGGTCTCTCCTCACAGCTCCACAGTGGTCAGCTGCTGGCTCTCTGCAGTTTCCTTCTTCTCCTCTGTCTGCTGTTTTTGTTTTTTTGTTCTCAGTCACTTTGACTTTCTTTCCTCATCACAGCGAGCAGCACATTAAATCAGCAGGTTCAGATGAGCTGAGGTTGTGCCCAGTGGTGGTCTGACACTCCATCCTGTGCTGTGCTGCTCAGAGCCCCTCTGACTCCTGCATGGAGTGTGCTGGACCACCCTGTGCTCATGAGAGGCCCTCACACACACACACACACACACATACAGTGTACAGTAACAGCTGTGTGTTTTTGTCTTTTCCGGACCCTCACATTAAATTCCAGACAGTATTCCCCCCGTTGCTCTCTGTCAGTCTGACGTTGTGCTGATTGTCTTTGTCTGATTTACTGGACGTCTTTCTTTTCTTAAATCCTCAAACACACAACACGCATTTCTCTGTGGCAGTGGCAGGTAAACTCTCAGAATCCCAATGCAGCAGCGCTCACTGATGTGCTTTTTTATTTGATGACATTTGCTGTGTCACTGAGTTGTGTCGTGTCGTTGTCATCTCCTCCTCATCATCAGAGACAGTGAAGTGGTCCTCACCACACAAGACTTCATATGTGACACACTGGTGGTCTGTTAACACAAACTTCATGTGAGTCCCCCTCGTCTCTCGTTGTGTCACTGAAGCACCTTGTAGTGTCACTAGTCACATATTTATGTAATTTGTCCGCATACTGCAATGCATTTTGGGAGATAGCAGGTCATCAGGCTTCATATTGTAAAGCAGCTCTGCACCCATCGTCACTGTGAATACACAATGGCAGGTCTGAAATGTGAAATTACTGATTAGCAGAAAGACTTGGTTGTAATGGACTCATTCAGAAGCCATTAAGACGGTTAAGAGAATGTCAGGTTATATAGCGCCCTGACGTGTACAGCAGATTTCCCAACTGTCAGTCCAGAGATCAACATCAGTCAGTCAGTCAGTCATTGTCCAATATGCTACATCCTAACACAGGGTCACAGGGGTCTGCTGCAGCCAATCCCAGCCAACACAGGGGGCAAGGCAGGAACATATTCTGGGCAGGATACCAGCCCACCGCAGGGCACACACACACACACCAGGGACAATTTAGGATCACCAATGCACCTAACCTGCATGTCTTTGGACTGTGGGAGGAAACCCACGCAGACACGGAGAGAACATGCAAACTCCACGTAGGGAGGACCCGGGAAGTGAACCTGAGTCTCCTAACTGCGAGGCAGCAGCGCTACCACTGCTCCAACATGCCGCCCCAGATCAGCATCAGTCCATACGTAATTTTTCCTGTCCACAAAACAGCAGGTCAGCCCATTATATCCACCTTAACTCTTCTAGGGCGGATGTCGACTTTTGTCGACAAGAGGGGTTGAGGGAGACAAAACTCACTGTCACGTCACAGGCATTCCCTCTGTGATTGGAGGAATGCTAGACTCTTTGACTCTGCGTGAGTTGCAAAATGTAAACAAATGTAAACAAAGGCAAGATGGCATCGACATGTCACAAGGGAGATAAGTGCAGAAAAGAAAATACTCGGCAGACGATGTTTTGCGCATTATCACTGAGTCGGACTCTGATTTTTCAGAATCTGATTTTGTTGGCAGTGATCAGGAGATCGAGCAGGAGAGTGAGAAGCCGGCATCAGCTGATCGGACACCAGATGATGCCACCCCAGCTGATTGGCTGCCAGATGAGCGCATTCGCGCCGCCGATGCACCTACGGCAAGGTTCACGTGGGAGGAATACCCAGACATTTATCTGTGGGAGCCAAACTGGCTACCGGACTTCACAAGATGGCATGGCTTGCTGTTGGACACGACCGATTACCAGCCGCTGGACTACTTCAGGCTGCTGACTCCTGATGCTGCTTTTCAGCTACTGTCAGATGAGACAATTTGGTAGGCAGAGAAATTTTTTTGAATCACTGGCTGCGTTTGCATCGCATTCTCATTTTTCAAAGTGTAAAACCCACAACAAAAGACGAGATGAAGGGCTTTGTGGCCTTACAAATAGAGATGTGACTAGACTGGTGATATCACTTCAGGGAGCATTGGTCCAAACGTGCTCTGTCCCCTGGTGGCTTTGGACAGGTTATGTCACGTGATGATAGGTACGTGCTGCTGCTGCAAAGTTTTATTCACTTCTGTGATAACCAGAAGCAAATCCCAAGGGGTGAGCCAGGCTATAACCCCATGTATAAAGTTCAGCCCCTGCTTGACTTTGTGGAACCAACTTAGAAACAATTTTATCAGCCTGGCTGTGATTTGTCTGTACTTGAATCTATGATAAAATACAAGGAACGCCAATATATACCAGACAAGCCCACAAAGTATGGCATAAAGGATGTTGTACTGACAGAAGCAAACACTGGTTTCTGTCTGAAAGTCATCACATATACAGGAAAGTATTCCTGTCAAAGAGAGAACTGTCTCTTGACAAGTCAGGTTGTGCTGGAGCTGATTCAGGGCTATGAACATCCGGGTCATGTTGTGTACATTTGAACAATTTTTATACATCACATGAATTGTTCATGGAGCTACAGAGCAGAGGAATTGGAGCTTGTGGCACAGTGAGGGTGAACAGGAGACACAGGCTTTCACAGGCTGAAGATGAACAGAGGTGACAATACGGTTTACATGCGGGCGGATAACTTGGTGGCAGTGGCATGGCACAATGTCAAACGGGTGACTTGTCTCTCTACAGTACACACTAACAATATATGTGAGAAAGTGCAGCCACAGACAATTGAAAAGGAGGCACCAGGGCAACACGTATTGTCAGCAGTGCAACGTGGCAAGGACTGCAACTGGCTGCTTTGAGCGACATCAGACTTGGCAGGACTTTGCTGTGTAACATGAATGTGATATGTATGTGAAATCACAGAGTATGCAGGCTCATACAACGTACAAGACAGGAACATTTCTCAAAAGTAAATATTTTTTTTCCTTTCATATGTTAAACAATTGCGTTGTGTTCTTTTTTAAAAAATGTTAGTTTTTGAAAAAATATTGGGAGAAAAGAAACAAAAAAAAATTAGCCCTAAAAAAGTTAATTAAAGTTTCTGTGTGTTCTTTTTATCCAGTTGCTTTTTCTCTGCCTTTCCAACAGATGGCACTTCTTAACCCTTGTTAGTGTTAAAATGCATTGCATTTGTCATTGTAATAGATGGCATATAACAAACATTAACACTGCTGGTACAAATCCTGTACTAAATGGCGTATCACAGAGACATAGCAATGGAGCAGACACACAGCACTGCAAACATTGATACTGAAAACATCCAGCAGAGAGTAACTGCCAGACGGACAGAAATCAGCTTATCCACCTTAATAAAAGGACAAAGTCTGTGTGTCTGCGTGTCCATCTTGTTGCCATGTCTCTGTCATTCCAACATATGGTGCTTCACAAGCATTTCTACTAATGACACAATTCATCACATTTGTCATTCCAACAGATGGTTGTACCAAATGTCTGCCAATATAACAAAGACATATGAAGTGTCTGTCTGTGTTTCTGTGTATCTCTGTGTCTGTCAGGTTGCTCTGTCTCTGTTATAAGACATTTGGTATGGGATTCATAAAAGTAGTGCTAATGATTGTGATGTACCATCTGTTGAAATGACAAATGCAGTGCACCTTCTTGCTACATGAATTACAAAACCACACTCCAATAGATGGTCTACTGCCAATGTTAACACCTAATATGTCAAACAGAGAGTTAATGCTAGATGGACAGAAACTGGCAGCTGTATCTCCAAAGCATTAAGCTTCCAATAGCGAAAAGGATCAAATGCATAAACGTATGATGAGACAGCGTGAAAAACCCAAAGCTAAAGAAGTCAGGGGCAAAAGAAATCAAGGTGTGATGCACCAGACCAGGGATGATGAATTGTCTGAGGATGTGAATGTGCAAATTATTAAGGACGTCTGTGCACACTCAATACTCAGGCAGTAGAAACACCAGAGGAACATGGAGAGTGAAGTCATAAGAATACCACGGCCATTACAGCAGTGCGGGCCAAAGGAGACACCAAAAACAACAAGAGCCAAACCACAGGGTGATGTTCAGAGTCAGAGAGTATGAAGTCAAAGGGACAGGGGAGCCCCAAATCTTATTACAACTCACGAGATGGATCATTCATAGAGGCTACAAGAGCGAGGGGCCTTGTCAACGATGACTGGTTATGGAGCAGGTCCTTGGAAGAGTCTGAACTCTTTGGGATGAGCCGCAGCTGCTTTGAGTCTTTGCCTTCATTTGTGTCTTTGATGCACCAATTAACTCAGAAGAACTGTTTGTGAAATACAGGAGAAGGTTGTGTGAGATGGTTACACGACACCATCAAGGACATGCAGATGGCTGTGCTTTGTGTGTAAACTGAGTGTTGCTTGACACAGAGAGAACTCTAATGCACCATGGGAAACGATGCAGGGATTTCAACCAACCTGTAACACAGGCGGTCACGGGATATAGAAATCCTGAGGACTATTATGATGCCGTTCATGAACTCGACTGAGCGATGGTGTTGGTGATGACTGTGAATACTCTTCAGTGGGATGCACATCAACTTTCATTTTCTCTGATGTCAAGTTCTGCTCTCGGGTTTCTGCAGCTGTCGTTGAACTTCTTCACTTTTCAGCCCTTTTGTTTCTCTCAGCCTTTTATTCTTATTATTTATCCTCAGATAAATACTTCATAAGTACACATTTATTCCTTTTGACAGTCACATCACAAGTTGTTCAGGCTTTCTTTCATATCTCAAATGGCTGCTGGTTGTTGTAGAGCACAATGGCTCCTGCTACTTCATACACAGAAAGCGTTCAGTTATCTTGTAAGCCATTTATAAATCTAACGACAAAATACTGAGGCGTGTCCTCAGTCCTGTGTTTTGATATTTTATATCTTTGTAATGATTTAGTGAGGATTTGAACACAAACGTCTTTAAGTGATTCATTAATAAAGACCTGATGCTTGATATCTGTGTGTTTAGATAAACCTCAGCATGTTGATTTCAAACACGTGAAAGTTCTTTGTGTCAAGTCGTGTCACTAATCCAGACAATGCTGTGACTGTCCACTCAGATCCTAAATTTGATTCAGCTCAT
>NW_024382596.1:0-160361 GCF_016835505.1 Polypterus senegalus
ACCCTAGGTGAATTTTGAACATCATGTCCTATGACTGGTGTCACAGGCGGCTGGTGGTGGAGCCCACCCGGGACACCCGAGGGGACTGGAGGAGGGCTGGTGCCTCCTCCTGACCACGAGAGGGTGACCGCCTTGGTTTTGTTGGTGGCCACGGGTAAGGGCCTTGGAAGGCGCTGAATGATCCTAAAACAAAGGATGCTTTTTCACAAACAGAGGGGAAAAGCAGTTTTCAATGACAGCTGTCCTATGTCACCTGGACTAACAAAAAGAAAGAATAACCCTCACTGTTTTAGTAAAATTATAATCCTTGTGCTGACGCATATAATAGATATGATGTAACTATTCACTAAAAATATTTTCCATCCTGATTGGCCTAATGTGTCCAAAGCCTAATCATCAGCCCTGTAGTGTATAGGCTCCTATAACCTACTGTAATCGTTCTTATTTTCAGGGGCTCATAACTGCTGTAAAATGGAAGGCTATGAATGAAAACACAGTTACAGTCAGCTCCTGGAGTCTTGTCCAAATGAGAGTTTATAAAGCAAAAATGTTACGTTATCTCAGTCTTTTAAAAACAGGCGGCTGTAGAGAGAGGCCGTTTTGAAAGAGTAGGCATTTCACAAGTGGGTCCCTTCTGTACGTAGTTCAGAATACTGACCTCTTATTACGCCAGAGCTGAAACACAACCAGCCTGCGCTTTTAAACCATGCCTGAATATTCTCAGAGAAGAGGCTCTGTTTGAATTTTCAGACGCCGAGACAAAAACTACTTGATTGTAAAGCCCGTTTCAGTATGAAAAAAATATTGTTTGCTTCAGTCCTATGAATTTGTACATTAATCGTCGTACACGTAGATAGAAATAAGTGCAGCATCTTATTTTATACTCACACACGCACTCGCTCATGCTCCTACACACGAGCACGCTCACGCACGCACTTAAAAATCAACTTGGAAATAGTCATATTAAGGTTTCAGCCTTCCGTTTTTTAAAACATACTTGTTTGGCGTATATAATAATCATGAAAAGGATTTACCATAATCCTGGATCTTCCCAACGAGATTGTCCTCTTTCAGTATTAACGGCCTGCTGAGTAATGGACCGGTCTGAACATTTATTTATATTCGAAAAGAGCGGTATTTTGGAAAAATTTGCGGTGATTTGTGATAGCAGCTGTTTGGACAATCATTTTTGCTGGACATTCCTGTAATGTCCTTTGGTCGGACGCCGAAAAGTCCAGTATTTTTTTTTTTTTTGTACAATTCTAACTTTGCGAAAGCATGGTGAATAGTTTTCTAAATGTATTTGCTTAGGGGCAGCTGATTATTTAAAATGGGAGGTAATGGATGGAACAGGGCTTTCTTAAGATATACAAAATATACATCCGAGGCTAGATTTTAAGATGTCTCAAACGTTCTTCAAAAAGGGTGCTGTTGCCTATTATTTAACTGTGTGACTTTTACAAGGTTTATATATCGAAATATATTTAAAAGAGGATCAAAAAAGGTTTTAGACCAATTTTAAAGCATCTCTCTTTAGAGAGCGGTATTTTGGAAGTGGTTTATGATTGCAAATGTTTGCCAATCATTTTAACCAGACACAAGCAATGTTCATTGCCCTGTGTCTTTGGAATGTCTCCGAAAAACATCCTTTGTTTTACAAGCTGCATTCCACAAGGCAATTTTTCACATCGGACACAACCTGTTGCCTAGGAGCTGTGAATCGCTCCACTCCTTTCCCCTACCCTGCCGTCTCTGTGCTGTGAAACGCACCCCCGACGCCTGGGGTTGGAGGAGGTGGAGTTTACATTCAGCTGTTTACGCGCAGGGGCTGTCAGTTTCACGGCCTGTGGCTGCACTATACTCTGCTGCTATGCCCAGCTGCTGATAAGGATGCTTGCGCAGAACACAGCAGGAGGGTTTTTTTTTACAGCTATAGCCTGCTCGCAGGGACTCAGAGACTGTCAGCTTTTTAGAGAGCCTGTCAGTTTTTTACAGACACAGGTACTCAGCTTTGTAGACAGAGAGCCGGCAACTCTTCTTTCGAACTTGCCTGCGTGTACGCTTGGATGCTTGACCCAGGGGCCTCTCGGGGCACGCAGAGGCTGTCTCAGCTCTCACACGTCAACTGTGTAGAGAGAGTGAAGGCACAGCTTGTCAGTGCAGAGAATGTCTGGGAACTTGACTTAGATAAAATAAAAAACGGTTTACAAGTGCTAAACTAAGGTTTAGATCTTTAAAGTCATAGATTATTTTAAATAATAGATAGATACAGGAGTTCTTACCCAAACCGTAGAGGCAGGCAGCTCTGCCCCTTGAAATGCTTGTCTTTGAGAGAAGTGGGCCACCAACAGGTCTGTAACAGGCCTGGACATGTTTTCGGGAGAAGGGGGGCTGCTCTTGACAGTTTGTTTAATTAAGCAGGTGCCGGAGTGAGTTCAAGCAGGGGTCAGACATCCATCAAAATGCCCTTGACAGTTTCCTGAACCAATCAGGTGCCGGGGGCAGGTTCAAGGAGGGTCAGACATCCATCAAAATGCCTTTGACAGTTTCCTGAACCAATCAGGAGCCGGGGGTGGGGCTAGGTCACGTGGAGGGTCCAGGAAATTCCCGGCGTGATGTCATTGGGGGCGATGTGGTAGGACTTCCAGTCTTGCGTCATAAGGGGCAGGACTTCCGGTCTTGCGTCATAGGGGGCTGGGCTTAAAGGTCATAAATCTTTTTGACAGAAGCCGCATGCATATAACTATTATGCATTAACACCCAAGTATGTGGCACTTTAAGGGTTAAAGCCCCAAGATGCTGCCGAAACGAGCTGCACCGTCAAAGGCTTCTGGCAATGAAAACGTGCTTGTATGAATTACAGTACATATAGCGGTAACATCTGTATTTTACATTCTAGCACTGTGCTCTAGGAACCTAAACCCCATGAATTTTGGGGGTGTACAAATTTTTTTTGTGTACACTCACACACACACATATATATATACTAGCAAAATACCTGCGCTACGCAGCGGCGAAGTACTGCCTTAAAATTTTTATTAAGAAGAAAATTAAACCTTTTTAAACTGAGGGAAAATATACCGGGCGGCACGGTGGTGCAGTGGTAGCGCTGCTGCCTCGCAGTTAGGAGACCCGGGTTCACTTCCCGGGTCCTCCCTGCGTGGAGTTTGCATGTTCTCCCGTGTCTGCGTGGGTTTCCTCCGGGCTCGGTTTCCTCCCACAATCCAAAGACATGCAGGTTAGGAGGATTGGCGATTCTCAATTGGCCTTGGTGTGTGGGTGTGTTTGTGTGTGTCCTGCGGTGGGTTGGCACCCTGCCCAGGATTGGTTCCTGCCTTGCCTTGTGCCCTGTGTTGGCTGGGATTGGCT
Source organism: Polypterus senegalus (assembly GCF_016835505.1). Classification (NCBI taxonomy): domain Eukaryota; kingdom Metazoa; phylum Chordata; class Cladistia; order Polypteriformes; family Polypteridae; genus Polypterus; species Polypterus senegalus. The sequence continues at coordinate 3,370 of NW_024382596.1, forward strand.
CCAGCAGACCCCCGTGACCCTATTCGGATTCAGCGGGTTAGAAAATGGATGGATGGAAAATATACCAATAATTATTTGTTAAGGATCTCTTTGTATACCATGTTGTCAGTTCGGCCCTCCGGTTGTAACATGACCAAGCTGTGCGCTGAGCTTACTCTTGAGCATGCAACTTACAGTTGGCCATGTGAACAGTAATGTTGTTTCAAATCTCACAGCTTGGGTTGCTGCTGTCATAATCGGTTTGTTTCAATTACGACAGTTTTTGTAGGACTTGTGTTGAAGAGACATTCGGCATCTGTCAAGCACTGTAAGTATACAACCAGTTTCCTCAATAACTTCACATCCAGCTTTTGAGAGTTTAAACATTCATAAACATCAAAGGGTCCACTACTGAAATTGTCACGTGTGAATCTAAGATGTTGAAGAGGCATTGGCGGTTGTCCAAAAGGTGTAAAATATTTGGCCATTTCGGTACACATAATTTTCTCCTGTACCATCATCAGTTCACACCTTGAACCTCTCCCAGTCATTCAATACATAAGACACAATGTTTCTCCGGATATCAAGATTGAGCCTGATATGGCGTGCAATATGTAACAAAGAGAATGGAAAAGGTAGGTGCCATTTCCGGGCATGGAAACCACTCCGTAGTGACAGTTCTTTGATCGATGGAGATCACCTCGATAGACATGTTAATGGGGTACGGTTGGAATGATAAAGGAAATGGGTACCTGAACAATGTAAAGTAAGTCTAAAATACCTACACAATAACTATAATCGTAATAAATGAACAATAAAACAGCGGAGAAGCCGTGGATTAAATAAAAAGGCTGTAGTTATCAGCAGGGGAGGCGTGAATCCTGTGGCGAAGCAAGAAAGGGAATGTAGAGACTGGAGCGACGGACGGTCTTATATAGGCAGGCAGCCAACAACGTGAGAGGCGTTTGGATGGGGGACCCAACACCGCCTCACGGTGACCGAGCTACAGGTTATGGACGTATATATATGCGTAAGTAGGATTCAGTTAGCGTTGGGAACCAGCGTATCAAATTTCTTGAAGATGGGCCCATAAGTAAAAGAGACTGTTGAAAAATTCAATATGGCAGCCGACAGTGGCATCATACCACTGAAATAAGTACCAAATTTCAGCCTTCTACCTACACGGGAAGTTGGAGAATTAGTGACGTTGGAAAGTTTTATGGTGGCTAAAAGTTTAACATGGAGGATGTTGTTGACCGTTATGACCGTTACGCGTAGAATTTCGAGATGAAACCTGCTTAACATTTGTAAGTAAACTGTAAGGAATGCGCCTGCCAAATTTCAGCCTTCTACCTACACAGGAAGTTGGAGAATCAGTGACGTTTGGAAAATTCAATATGGCGGCCGACAGTGGGGTCATACCACCGAAATAAGTACGTATATTGATTTTGGTTAGCGCAGGGAAGCCACCTACCAAATTTCGTGAAGATGGGGCCATAAATAAGAAAGTTCAACATGGCGGACGTTGTTGACTGTTATGACCGTTACGCATAGAATTTCAAAATGAAACCTGCTTAACTTTTGTAAGTAAGCTGTAAGGAATTAGCCTGCCAAATTTCAGCCTTCTACCTACACGGGAAGTTGGAGAATTAGTGACGTTTGGAAAATTCAATATGGCGGCCGACAGTGGCGTCCATACCACCGAAATTAGTACGTACATCGGTTTTGGTTAGCACAGGGAAGCCACCTACCAAATTTCGTGAAGATGGGGATATAAATAAGAAAGTTCAACATGGCGGACGTTCTCGACCCGTTATGACTGTTACAGTAGAATTTGAAATGAAGCCTGTCCAACTTTTGTAAGGAAGCTGCCTGCCAAATTTCACTGATGCAGCTACCGAAAACAACTTCGTGACGCTGCCGCCAAATACACAAAACAATTACTTTGACAATCATGTTACATTCTTTTTAAAATGTTTCCTTTTCTTTTTCATAACTTCTTAAACACATGACATCGCTGAAGCCTTGGGTATTTTGCTATATATATATATATATATCACAGCGACACTCATAACAGTGACAAAACAATTACATTGACAATCATGTTACGTTATTTTCAAAATGTTTCCTTTTCTTTCTCTTTCCTTCTTTAACACACTACTTCTCCGCTGCCAAGCGCGAGTATATATATATAGATAGATAGATAGAGATATATATATATAGATAGATATGAGAACAACATATATATATATATATATAGATACCGTAGATAGATAGATATATATATATATATAGATAGATATGAGAACAACACTCATATCAATGACAAAACAATTACATTAACAATCATGTTACGTTATTTTTAAAATTTTTCCTTTTCTTTTTTGTACCTTCTTTAACACACTACTTCTCCGCTGCGAAGCGCGGGTATTCTGCTAGTGTATGTATATATATATATATATATGTGTGTGTATATGTAGATATGTATGTGTGTGTGTGTGTGTGTACAGCAGCAATCCAAGCTGTGAGAAAACAGTAAAAAGGAGGCGTGTCAGACGTCATGGTACATTTTCTGATGCAGCTACCGAAAACAACTTTGTGACGCTGCCGCCAAATACACAAAACAATTACTTTGACAATCATGTTACATTAATTTTAAAATGTTTCCTTTTCTTTTCATAACTTCTTTAACACATGACATCGCAAGCGTGGGTATTTTGTTATATATATATATATATCACAGCGACACTCATAACAGTGACAAAACAATTACATTGACAATCATGTTACGTTATTTTCAAAATGTTTCCTTTTCTTTCTCTTTCCTTCTTTAACACACTACTTCTCCGCTGCAAAGCGCGAGTATATATATATAGATAGATAGATAGAGATATATATATATATAGATAGATATGAGAACAACATATATATATATATATAGATACCGTAGATAGATAGATATATATATATATAGATAGATATGAGAACAACACTCATATCAATGACAAAACAATTACATTAACAATCATGTTACGTTATTTTTAAAATTTTTCCTTTTCTTTTTTGTACCTTCTTTAACACACTACTTCTCCGCTGCGAAGCGCGGGTATTCTGCTAGTGTATGTATATATATATATATATGTGTGTGTATATGTAGATATGTATGTGTGTGTGTGTGTGTGTACAGCAGCAATCCAAGCTGTGAGAAAACAGTAAAAAGGAGGCGTGTCAGACGTCATGGTACATGATGCAGCTACCGAAAACAACTTTGTGACGCTGCCGCCAAATACACAAAACAATTACTTTGACAATCATGTTAAATTAATTTTAAAATGTTTCCTTTTCTTTTTCATAACTTCTTTAACACATGACATCGCAGCGTGGGTATTTTGTTATATATATATATATATATATATATATATATATATATATATATCACAGCGACACTCATAACAGTGACAAAACAATTACATTGACAATCATGTTACGTTATTTTCAAAATGTTTCCTTTTCTTTCTCTTTCCTTCTTTAACACACTACTTCTCGCTGCCAAGCGGGTATATATATATATATATATATATATAGATAGATAGAGATATATATATATATATAGATAGATAGATAGATAGATAGATAGATAGATAGATATGAGAACAACACTCATATCTATGAGGGGCCGTTCAGGAAAAAAAGATTGGTTTGTAAATATATACATTGGTTCAGATATTTATATCGGTTCAGATACATTGGTTTGAATATATACATTGGTTTTAATACATCCATTCAGATATATACATTGGTTGAGATATATATATTGGTTGATATACATTGGTTTAAATATATATATTGGTTAAAATAGATTGGTTTAGATATATACATCGGTTCAGATACATCCGTTCTGATATATATATTGGTTCAGATAGATCGGTTCAGATATATACATTGGTTGGGATTTATGGGCAGGCACAACGCGGTCACCCATGTTTAGCATCTCCCTTTCGCTTCATCATTGCTTCGACACTGTTGTAATTATTGTGAACATTTTATACAAGCAGCATACGCTTGTCTGTCGCGTTTTGTTTCAGTAAGCCCTCTTGGTTGGGGGTCCTTGATTTCAAAGCACTTTTTTTCCTTTCATTATTTAAAACACTCGCACAGATACCCGCCTCTTCACCTCGCTCCGTCCCGCCCGGCTCATTGTACCCGCCTCACTCGCTCCCTCTTGTCCCTCCCATGACAGATTCTTCTCAAAAGCAGAGTTACTAGAAAGCATTAATCGCAACCACAGTACCTCCCATTTTTCACCTCATCAGACGCTGGTTTATCATTGGTGGAAAGCCGCCCGGTGATATCTGTTATTCCGTATTGGCAGCATTTCATTAAAGAGCGATCTGCTTCAGCAAGGAACTTAGTCCTGTTTGCTGAAAGAATGTTATGGAGGAAAACACTGGAGTTGCTCTCTTTCTTTAAATGTTGATCAGGGATCAAAATGACCAGAATATTCCCGCTTCACAAATAACTGATGTTTAACTGATGTTTTTATAGTAAAACGAACAAAACCACACACACTCACAAACTCACAAATCATGGGTCGCACGTACTACTAATTAAGCGTATCTGTCAAGGGCGATTATTTTTTCACCCCATAAAACAGATTCTTCTCAAAAGCTGAATTACCAGGAAGCATTGATTGCAACCGCAGTACCTCCCATTTTTTTCACCTCAACAGACGCTGGTTTATCATTGACCGAAAGCCGCCCGGTGATTCCTGTTATTCGTATTGGCAGCATTTCATTAAAGGCGATCTGGTTCAGCAAGGAACTTAGTCCTGTTTGCTGAAAGGATGTTATGGAGGAAAACACTGGAATAGCTGTTTCTTCTGAATGTTTATCAGTGATCAGGGACCAGAATGATCAGAATATTCCTGCTTCACAAATAACTGAGGTCTGTTTTTATTGTAAAACGGAGAAAAACAAACACGCAGCATACACAACACAAATACTCAAACTCACACATCGTGGGTCGCACATACTGCTGATTAAGTGTATCTGTCACAGACGATAATTTTTTTTCACCCAATAAAACTTTAGTTGTTCAAAGTTAGAAAGCAGCGGTGATTTCTATTATTCCTTATTGGCAGCATTTAATTTAAAGATGATTCACTTCAACAAGGTGAAAGAGTCTCTTATTTTGATAGGGCGATCTTTTTTTAGGCTTAAGCATTTTTGATTGACTTACAAAAGAAAATAGCTATTACTTACCCTCTTTGCTTCAAATTGGCTTTTTTTAAAAACTTTTTGATGTAATTTGTTTATGACAGTATAAAATAAAAAAGTAGTGCTCAAAATTATAATGCGCGTAACTAACAGGAAGAGGTGGTGGTAAGATTGCTGACTCGCAGTTAAATGATCACTGGTTTGTGTCCGGGGGTTTCCTTTCTGTTATTTTATTTGCTTTGAGTAGTAAGAAATGTAAGGAATTAATAACAATAATAATATTATTATTATTATTATTATTATTATATATTATTATTATTATTATTATTAATATACGTGTGAATGCATGATCAAATTCACGCAATGCAAACATAATGTGTATATTATTGAAGTAAAGGTTCATATAAATTAATTATATTCAACTTTTTAACAAGTTGAGAGATGTCAACTGGTTAAAATGCACGAAATTATACATGTATTGCTTTATAGTCCACACATAGTGTATGTATATTATTAAAATAATGATGTAAAATTCCTATAAAATGGTATAGAATCTGCTTCGTAGACTTATTTTGTGTCAAATTTCTTCAAAGAAGTTTTTAATTAGTTTGCTTTAAAAAAATCTTACAGCAAACATGTGAACCGTTGAAAATCGCTGATCTTAATCAATTTGTTTTAGCGCATGCTCCGTGCAAAATGCTGTCATATCTGTTAATAAACATGCACGCACAGTGATGTCCTGATGTCTGCGTTCTAAGGCTGCAGGTAAATTAAACGCTATTGACGTTTTACTGGGGTGCTCTGTGATTGAGGGCGGACAGTAAACTTTGGTAAAATGATGAGCTCGTTAAAATAAATGTAGCAATCCATTGTCATGCTATAAGTGACAGCTTGCTCTTAAACATTTACACAGGTGGTTTTTCCTGGGAATAAAAAAGGGGGGAAAAATCCACGGGAAAGGTTTTGTTGTTGAACTCAAATTTCACCTCCGCCATGTGAGCCATTAAAACTATTGGAATGAAATATACAGTAGTTCTATATAAATAAATAAATAAATTTCCTATCACACCCACCCTTTCACCTCCTGTACATTGGAGAGGATTCTCATTTTCACAGCAGGTGCAATTATCCTATAAAACACATAGGAGTTCTCTGCACCGTTTTTCATGGGAGATTAAAACTCATCAAATGTATTTAAAAAACTTTTAGCAGCCTGTGGCATTCCTTATCTGCTGTGGTCCATTACAAAATGAACACCAGGCAGTTACAATTGTGCACAGTTTCTTTAATAAGTCTATTAGACAGTCTTTTATAACGTTTTCATATCGAGTGTGTCTCTTAATCCCTTCTAGCAGAGGAGACACTTATTTCCACAGCTTGGTCTATGCTGTAGAAACGCTGCCCCGTCTTCTGCTTGTAAATTAACACTGGAATTACAAAACTGTCCATAGTTTATTTAAAGAGATTGAAGGAAGTCTTCTATATCACTTTTTGTTTACTATGTCCTTACTCATCCACTAATTAAAAAAATCAAGCGCTTACACTGTCTTTTTAAGTATGTCTATGAAAATCGCTGTGAGTAGCCAGAAAAATGCTATATAAATGTAATATATTATTATTATTATTATTTTGGTTTTTTAAATCCAAATAAACCTGATAGGACTTCTTCCAGGATATGTGCCACTCTAGGGTACCAACAAAGTCAAACTGATTAGGACATTTTGTGATCAGTTTGTTTAAAGTATATTAAACAAAATATAACTTTTCATCATCTTCTCATTTCTAATTTGGCATTTCAGGATACAGTACAGTATATACTGCAAATATACATTTAAATTGTAACCGCTGATAATTATTTATTTGTGTGCTTGCGTTTTCCATAAAACAGCATCAATATGTGCACAAAGTATAAGTGATAAAACACACAAATTCTGACATTAGCATGACTGTTGAAGGAAAAACATGTATTAGAAAGTATTCTATGGAGTTTTCATAAATTAATCAAACCTTTTGAGTTTCTTAATATATTTTGTAATCAGGTTTTTAAATTTTTTTTTATTTTTACTGCCACTTCACAGATCAACAATCCCCAACATGGTCACTGTCAGAATAAGTCTTTTAACTTTTTCCTGTGTCCATTAATACATTTTCCGGGTTTCACTACCCATCTGAAAGAGTTGGCATCAGGTTGGGTGGCACTTTTAAACTGTAGTAGTATGAGCAAGCGTCAGTGTGGCAAGCACTAGTTTGGCATTTCTTTCCGTCTCATTTTTTGTCCTGGGCCCAAGCCTGTAAATCTCTTTTGTAAATGGGTGGCTTGGATAGAGGACAGATACCAACAATTTTCAAGGCTATATTAAAACAATACTAAAAGATATTTGTGTATGTGTGTTGTAGTGCCCCATGTTGTAAGTGTTAGATCCATTGAAGAAGTCAACTTAAACAAAGAAAATGTACATTTTACAGGCTTGTTTGAAGTGTTTTACATTATAACCATATTTTAATTGCTGCGTGAATATAATTTTTTAAAGAGGATGACCTTTACTATTGTCAAAAAAGACAAGCAGAGCAACAGGAGGAATATGAAAGTTATTTGTTGAGTTTAGGAGACAAAGGATACTTGTAAGGAAGTTCATGCCAGTGCTATTGGTGTACATTCTGGAATTTATAAAACTGCTGAAATTATTTCAAAAAAATGTTACTGGCCTGGTTTTATGCTGACATTAAAATGGCTACGTTTTCTGATAATTATAATCATTATTTTAATTAAAAGACTATAATTGTCAGAACAGATTCAATAAAATGTTTTAATATCTCAGTTGCTGTTTGTCGGACTCTTTAATTGACTTGTCCTACAAATGTGGATATTTGGTACTTCATTTGACAAATAATATGAATTTTTCCAAGTCTCATGTATTTCATATAGATAGATAGATAGATAGAACTTGTACTCTAAGGGAAAATGTGCTTCTTTTTTTAACAGAGGCTGAATGAATAAATAAATTAATATTAATATAATGAAAAAACAGCCAATCCAATAAAAATTGTCTAATGTTCATTCTGCAAGCAACAGTTGAAGCTCACAACTCTGGCAAAAGCTCAGCTGTAGAAGTGAGTGTCCCTTTGAGTGGAGAGGATAATGGGACACAGTAGACTTGAAAGTGATATAGATGACTTTCAACAATCTTTTACCATGGATTTCAGATAATATTAGTTATCCAGGGTTCATTTTGAAAGCAGCAGACAGGGTGCACACAAGCCCATGGATCTGCTCCAGCCATGGAAATGAGTGTTGCCTGTAGGGAATAGGATGCAAACACATAGTGGAGAAGATTATATAGAAAACTATATCTACAACCTTTTAAAATCAATTTTACATATTTTTAACTATCCGTGTTCATTTTGTATAATCAGCAGTCAGAGGGCACACATTTTACAGCTCTACAGCAGCCATGGAAAATGAGCGTCCGACCAGTGGATGAGACATGCGTTTTCATTCCAATAGTTTTAATGACTCACATGGCTTGAGGTGAAATTTGAGTTCAAAACAAAACATTTCCCGTGGATTTTTCCCCCTTTTTTATTCCCAGGAAAAAACACCTGTGTAAATGTTTAAGAGCAAGCTGTCACTTATAGCGTGACAATGGACTGCTACATTTATTTTAACGAGCTGTCTTTTAAATGTCTTTGTAAAGTGTTACTAGGTGTCGAGCAATGTATTATTATTACTGATATTTTACTAAATCTTACTATCCACGTTTCTTTGTTGATGATCTCCGTTGAAGAATTTTTGGTAACAGAACAGTAAACACGCCAAAACGACTAAAAACACAACTGACGACTGGTATTTTTGATATCATTTTAACAAAGTTTACTGTCCGCCCTCAATCACAAAGCACCCGTAAAACGTCAATAGCGTTTAATTTACCTGCAGCCTTAGAACGCAGACATCAGGACATCGCTGTGCGTGCATGTTTACTAACAGATATGACAGCATTTTGCACGGAGCATGCGTTAAAACAAATTGATTAAGATCAGCGATTTTCACGGTTCACATGTTTGCCGTAAGATTTTTTTAAAGCAAACTGATTAAAAACTTCTTTGAAGAAATTTGACACAAAATAAGTCTACGACACAGATTCTATACCATTTTATAGGATTTTTATATCATTATTTTAACAATATACATACACTATGTGTGGACTATAAAGCAATACATGTATAATTTCGTGCATTTTAACCAGTTGACATCTCTCAACTTGTTAAAAAGTTGTATATAATTAATTTATATGAACCTTTACTTCAATAATATACACATTATGTTTGCATTGCATGTGCACCTTGCTGTGTAATTATTTCAATGAACTCGTGGTATTGTCCCTATTCTTACCCCACTACAGCGGCTGAATTTGATCATGCATTCACGTATAATAATAATAATAATAATAATAATAATAATAATAATAATAATACAATTGTTATTAATTCCTTACGTTTTATAGCCTTTCTTACTACTCAAAGCAATTTGTAAAATAAATAGGTAAATAAATAAAATAACAGAAAGGAAGCCCCCTGGACACAAACCAGTGATCATTTAACTGCGAGTCAGCAATCTTACCACCACCTCTTCCTGTTAGATACGCGCATTATAATTTTGAGCACTACTTTTTTATTTTATACTGTCATAAACAAATTACATCAAAAAGTTTTTTTAAAAAGCCAATTTGAAGCAAAGAGGGTAAGTAATAGCTATTTTCTTTTGTAAGTCAATCAAAATGCTTAAGCCTTAAAACGATCGCCCTGTCAAAATAAGAGACTCTTTCACCTCGTTGACGTGAATCATCTTTAAATTAAATGCTGCCAATAAGGAATAATAGAAATCACCTGCTGCTTTCTAAATTTGGAACTAAAGTTTTATTAGGTAAAAAATGATCGTCCGTGACAGATACACTTAATCAGCAGTATGTGCGACCACGATGTGTGAGTTTGAGTATTTGTGTTGTGTACGCTGCGTGTTTGGTTTTCTCAGTTTTACAATAAAATAGACATCAGTTATTTGTGAAGCAGGAATATTCTGATCAATCTGGTCCCTGATCACTGATAAACATTCAGAAGAAACAGTGCTATTCCAGTGTTTACATCCATAACATCCTTTCAGCAAACAGGACTAAGTTCCTTGCTGAACCAGATCGCCTTTAATGAAATGCTGCCAATACGGAATAACAGAAATCACCGGGCGGCTTTGGTCAATGATAAACCAGCGTCTGTTGAGGTGAAAAAAATGGGAGGTACTGCGGTTGCGATCAATGCTTCCTGGTAATTCAGCTTTTGAGAAGAATCTGTTTTATGGGGTGAAAAAATAATCGCCCTTGACAGATACGCTTAATTAGTAGTAATGTGCGACCCATGATTTGTGAGTTTGTGAGTGTGTGTGGTTTTGTTGTTTTACTATAAAAACATCAGTTAAACATCAGTTATTTGTGAGCGGGAATATTCTGGTCATTTTGATCCCTGATCAACATTTAAAGAAAGAGAGCAACTCCAGTGTTTTCCTCCATAACATTCTTTCAGCAAACAGGACTAAGTTCCTTGCTGAAGCAGATCGCTTTAATGAAATGCTGCCAATACGGAATAACAGATATCACCGGCGGCTTTCCACCAATGATAAACCAGCGTCTCATGCGGTGAAAAAATGGGAGGTACTGCGGTTGCGATTAATGCTTTCTAGTAACTCTGCTTTTGAGAAGAATCTGTCATGGGAGGGACAAGAGGGAGCGAGTGAGGCGGGTACAATGAGCGGGCGGACGGAGGAGGCGAAGAGGCGGTATCTGTGCGAGTGTTTTAAATAATGAAAGGAAAAAAGTGCTTTGAAATCGAGGACCCCAACAAAGGGCTTACTGAAACAAAACGCGACAGACAAGCTATGCTGCTTGTATAAAATGTTCACAATAATTACAACAGTGTTGAAGCAATGATGAAGCAAAGGGAGATGCTAAACATGGGTGACGCGTTGTGCCTGCCCATAAATCCCAACCAATGTATATATCTGAACCGATCTATCTGAACCAATATATATATCAGAACGGATGTATCTGAACCGATGTATATATCTAAACCAATCTATTTTAACCAATGTATATATATCAGAACGGATCTATGCAAACCAATTTATATATATATTTCAACCAATGTATCTAAACCAATGTATATATCTGAACGGATGTATTCAAACCGATGTATATATCTCAACCAATACATCCCAACCAATGTATATATTTGAACCGAAATATATATCTGAATGGATGTATTAAAACCAATGTATATATTCAAACCAATGTATCTGAACCGATATAAATATCTGAACCAATGTATATATTTACAAACCAATCTTTTTTCCTGAGACGGCCCCTCATACATATCAATGACAAAACAATTACATTAACAACCATATTACGTTATTTTAAAATTTTTCCTTTTCTTTTTTGTACCTTCTTTAACACACTACTTCTCTGCTGCGAAGCGCGGGTATTCTGCTAGTATATTATATATATACACACACATTGTGGCGGTCGGCTGGGAGTTGTGCCCAATCGCCATGCATGCCTGGACGGACCAGGAGAGGGACTGTGTCTTCCCAGGACCACGAGAGGGGCAGTCAACCTACCTGGTATGGGGGCCACAGGGTTCAAGCATAGAAGCTCGACCCTTTTAGGGCCCATGGCCACCACCAGGGGGCTTCCGGACAATTGTGTGGCCTCGGACGTCAGCACTTCCACCACATTCGGAGGTGCTGGCGGAAGGAATACTAGGGATGGCTTCCGGGTGCCCAGGCGGCACTTTCGCCACACCAGGAAGTGCCGCAGGAAGTCAATCAGGGAGCACCTGGAGCACGTCATAAAAGGGGCCACCTCCCTCCAGTCAGGAGCTGCAGTCGGGAGGAAGAAGACAAAGCTCGGTGGAGAGGAGTGGAGGCGGTGAAACCATTGGATGGCCCTTGAAGAGGGTGTGTGGTGCAGGGGCACTGTTTGCTGTGTGGACTTTATGTAAATAAACTTGTGCTTTTTGTAGATGTTCTGTCTGTGTCTGGGGCTGGCTTCCACAACATACATATATACACATATTATATATACACATATTATATATGCACATATACATACATACAGTACATATATATAGGCAGTCAACGGGTTACGTATGAGATAGGGACTGTAGGTTTGTACTTAAGTTGAATTTGTATGTTAAGTCGGAACAGGTACATTGATTTAATAAATGCTATTGTTGACCAACTATAACCAAGTGTTCTGCCAATGAATGATGGAGTTTCACCTCTCTGACCTCTTTATTATTTCTACTTTATTTTCAATGGTGATTTTTTTTTCTCTTCTTTACTGTTTCACCAGCACTTGCATCAGATTTGGGTTTCAGAGACATTGTTGAAGGGTGAAGACAAAAGATTAAGATGAGCTCTTCTGCACAGCACTGTACAAGCTATCACAGCATGAAGGCACCAGTCATCAACACATGTGATGTCCTGACAAGGACAACTTCCTGCTATGTATGTAACAGTACAAGCAGGCTTGCTATTGAGAATGAATGGGGGCATCGACGGGCAGTTCATCACCAACCCACCTCACAGTCACCTCCACTACAGTATGCTGCCTGGAGCATCTGCCCACCGAGAACGAACATGGTGCAGCCAAAGGCGGGTAGTGAATCTCCCCCATTCAATAGGCAGCCATCCAATGCACACTACAATGCTACCCCCCGCTGCCCTGTTCACCCTCAATGGCCTCCGTTCAGCCACAACCGGGTCACCGCTTGCAGCATTACCAGCCGCAATACCGATAACAAGCGGGGCAAGCATGTGTGGTGGGGGACATTGAAACCGCTTACGCCGGGAGCGCCCGAGGAACACTACACTGTCGCGAGCATTGAAATCTCCCCTTCCAGCCTCCATCCAGCCACCCACCAAGAACGAACGGGGCAGCCGTGTGTGGCGAGGCGAGCAGTGAAACCGCTTGCTGCGGGAGCAGCCAAAGGACACTATACTGTGTGAGCAGCGAAATTATCCCTCAGCCTCTGTCCAGTAAATGCTTGCAGCATTACCTGCTGCCCACGAGAATGAATGGGGCAGCCATATGTGATGGGGGTAGTGAAACCGCTTGCGGCAGAGGAGCTACCTGAGGGACACTACACAGCACGGGCAGCAAAATCATCCCCTCCAGCTTGCAGCGTTCCCAGACCGAAGATAACAGGCGGCAGTTACTGAGGCATGCATGCAGCTGAGGCCCCATTTGTAAGTCGAGGTCGAATGTCTGTTACCTGGGGACTACCTGTATATATATATATATATATATATATATATATATATATATATATATATATATATATATATATATACTGCTCAAAAAGAATTAAAGGAACACTTTTTAATCAGAGTATAGCATAAAGTCAATGAAACATATGGGATATTAATCTGGTCAGTTAAGTAGCAGAGGGGGTTGTTAATCAGTTTCAGCTGCTGTGGTGTTAATGAAATTAACAACAGATGCACTAGAGGGGCAACAATGAGATGACCCCCAAAACAGGAAGGTGGAGGCCACTAACATTTTTCCCTCCTCATCTTTTCTGACTGTTTCTTCACTAGTTTTGCATTTGGCTACTGTCAGTGTCACTACTGGTAGCATGAGGCGACCTGGACCCTACAGAGGTTGCACAGGTAGTCCAACTTCTCAGGATGGCACATCAATATGTGTCATTGTCAGAAGGTTTGCTGTGTCTCCCTGCACAGTCTCAAGGGCATGGAGGAGATTCTAGGAGACAAGCAGTTACTCTAGGAGAGCTGGAGAGGGCCATAGAAGGTCCATAACCCATCAGCAGGACCAGTATCTGCTCCTTTGGGCAAGGAGGAACAGGATGAGCACTGCCAGAGCCCTACAAAATGACCTCCAGCAGGCCACTGGTGTGAATGTCTCTGACCAAACAACCAGAAAGACTTCATGAGGGTGACCCAAGGGCCCCATGTCCTCTAATGGGCCCTGAGCTCCACTGCCCAGCAGCATGCAGCTCGATTGGCATTCGCCATAGCATACCAGAATTGGCAGATGCACCACTGGTGCCCTGTGCTTTACAGATGAGAGCAGGTTCACCTGAGCATGTGACAGAAGTGAAAGGGTCTGGAGAAGCCATGGAGAACATTATGCTGTTTTTTTAATAATTTTTTTTTTCTGGGGGGGGGGCCCCTGAGAAAAGGTTTTTTTTTGGGGTTGGGGGGGGGGTTAATGGATTTCGGGGGGGAGGGGGGGGGGTGTTTGGGTTCCACAGCCCCCCCCTTTTTGAGCAAAGGGGGGGGGGGGGCGGGGGGGGGGGGGGTCAAAAAAAATTTTAAAATTTAATAAAAACCGAAAATTTTTTTCCCCCCAAGGGGGGGGGCCCTTAAGGGGGAGGGGGGAAAGGGGGCGGTGTTGTAAAGGGGGGGAAAAGCCCCGGGCGGGGGGGCCGGGGGGTTGGGGGCCCCGGGGGTTTTAAATGCCATTTTCCCGGGGGGGTACAGGGAGGAAAAAAACCCTTTTGGGCCCAAAAATTTTCCCTTTTTTTGGATTGTTTTTTTTTTTTCCCCCCTTTTTTTTTTTTTGGCTAATGCTTTAAGCCTTTTTTTTGGATGGCCCTTTTTTTTCCACCCCTTTTAAAAAGAGCGCTACCCCTTTGGGGTTTTGGGGGGAGGGAGGGGAAAAAAAAAATTTGGGGTGAGAAAGGGAAAAAGCAGGGAAAGGACGGAGGGGGGTTTTTTTACTCCCGGGAGCAGGAGGGAAGCGGGGTTCCGGGGTGAAAAGAAAAAAACCCCCGAAAAGTCAAAAAAGGGGGGGGGCCCCCCCAAAAAGGGGCCCGGACCCGGGCGGGAAATAAAATTGACCGAACCCCGGGGGAAAGGGGGAAAAAAAAGGGGCCTGGGGGCCCGGGGTTTAATTAAAATTTTGGCAAATGCCCCTGCCACATAATTTTACCTGATTTTTGGGGCGCCGAAAGGGCCTGAGGTTAAATTTTTTTCATTTCCCAAAAACTGGACCCTTTTCGTAAAATTACCCGTTTTTCTGGGGACCATTGGACTGATTGAAAGGCCAATTTTTTGGGGTTTTTTAAAATTTTCCAGCTTTTGGAAAGGGAACCCAGAACATTTTCTGCATAAATATGACCTAAACATCAAGATTTTATGTTAAAAAAAATGAAAAAGAAAAATTAAACGGGGAAAAAATTTTTTTCTTTATTTTTTAGAAAATTTCATTTTTAATTTTTTTAGGGGGAAAAATTGAACTTTAATTAGATTGTTTAAGGTGAAAAAGCATTTTTTCAACCCAATGGATGCAATGGTGTAGGGCCCCTTTTTTTTATTTAAAAAAGGGGTTATCAAAGGTTTCACAATACGGGGGAAAGGACCACGAACGGGGAGTTTTGACCTCAGAAAAGGTTGTTTGCTCTAGGTGGAAAAGGTTAAAAAATCTCTAAAATTTGCTCCAAACCCGTCAGACAATTTGCTGGGGAAATTAAAGCCAAAAAGATATCCAAAGGAAGGCAAATCCTGATCACAAGGACCCCGGGAACTTTGGCAACTGAAGGTTTCCACCTAATTTTCACTTCATGAGCCCCATCAGGAGAACACTAACAACAAGGGGTTTGTAGGGCAGGGGTCAAGGGGAAAAGTTGTTTCCAAAAAAATTGCGCGGCTGCATTTTTAAAAATAAATGGCAAACCAGGGCATTGGAAGAATTTTTTCCCAAATTGAGCCAAAAATAAACCTTTTGGGGTTTAAATAAAAACTTTTTTGGAAAAGGAAAAATGTTCCAATAAAAACCTTTATTTTTTAAAAAAGGTGTGTTGAAGGTTTGGGCCTTTTTTGCTGCATCGGGGCCGATGGTTTCCCATAAAAAAAATTTTTAATTAAAGAAAAAATTTAAAGGAAAATTAACTTGCCCATTATAATTGGGAAAAATTTCTTTTTAAAAGGGGAAAGACCTAAAGAAACCAAGTTTTTTAAAAAAATGTTAAAAAGGGGAATAAAGTTAAAATTTTTTTGAAGGGTAAAACCCCCTGCCTTAACAATAAATTTGTGGTAGGCCGAAAGAGTTTTGAGGAAAAAAAAAGTTGAATGTTCTTGGGGAAGGGTAAAATTTCCCAAGAGTTTGCAAATATCAAAAGTTCAAAGGGAGGAAATTCCCCAAAGGGGGTCACCCAGATACAAAGAAGGTTTCACAAGCCATTCAAAAATTGAATTTAAAATTTTCTTAATTAATAAATGACCAAAGTAAAAAATTTTTTCCTTTTGTGCTGGTTTCTTTTATTTTTTTAGGACTTGAGTGAAAATCTGATTTTTTTAGGACATTTTGAGAAAAAAAAATGAATTCCCCAAAAACTTTCAAAAAAATGTCGAAACGGCCCGACCCAGAGGGCCATTATAACAAATTTTTTTTTTCCCTTTTCAAAGAAACAGGCCCCAATACCAAGATCAGTCCCCTTCCTTTTTTGATGGTATCCCTTTCTTTTCAAGCCGTCCCTGCCCCCCACCCCCTCAAGTTGTGGTGCCCCAATAGGGGACCCAAAATCCCAGTGTTTTGATCATTTCCATATTTGGGTGAGACGGGGCCCGGGAAAGGGGGTTCAGTTTTCTAAAAGGGGGCCCAAGCCCAAACTGAGTTGTTCTTGCATTAACAAAGGATTTCCCTATTCCAATATTATAAAAAATTTTTTTTCTCATCCACCCCTTTAAATTAAAGAAAAATTATGTGGGCAGTTCAAAAAGGAATAAACCCAAAACTTTACATTATTAAAAACAAAGGACAAAAAAAGGCTTATAAAACATTTATC
The DNA here is from genome assembly GCF_016835505.1 of Polypterus senegalus. Lineage (NCBI taxonomy): Eukaryota > Metazoa > Chordata > Cladistia > Polypteriformes > Polypteridae > Polypterus > Polypterus senegalus. The sequence goes on from NW_024382596.1 coordinate 20,424, forward strand.
CCTGAAAAGGGTTAATTTTGACAACATCGGGTCCTTTAATGTTTCAGTTTTTTTCGCTTTCCAAACTGCAGATTGGCCATCAGGGGCAGGTCCCTTTATGGGTTCTTCCCAGCTTGTTTAAGAAACATTTTTAGATTAAGGGGTTGTAAATCAGGGACCCAAAAATGAAGGTAAGCTTCCTTTTTAAAAGAACAAAACAGGTGTCTATTTCCTTTTTTTTTTTTAAGGGAATTACAATAAATAACGTAAAAATAAAATTTTAATTTACGGACTAATAAAACTTTTAAAAATTTACAAAAAAAGAAACAAAATTTTTAAAAAACTCTATCAAAACTTCCAAAACGAAATCCAAACAATTCCCATGCAGGCAACCAAGCGGACTTTTTCGTCTTTTTTTGGGCTATTTTAAAAACCAAAATACTGGGGGAAATATTAAGAAAAAATTACCAAAAAAAGTAAAAAATTTTCCTTTATAAGACAAACGGGTTTGTTTTTTAGTTTAAATTAGAAAGGAAAAAAACAGGTTATATTAAAAAATTAGAAAAACTTTACAAAAATTTATATGAAAACAAAATTTTTTAATCGGTTTAAGAGATCAAAATTCTGTATAGGAAAATTACTGTTTTTAAAACAAAAAGCTGGTATGGGGGAAGCTGCAAAAAATCCATAAAAAACCCCCTTTTAAATGAAAAAACCTTTTTTTAAAGATATTGGGACACAAAAAATCTTGGAAAATTTCCCGGGAAAAATTTTAAAAATAAGAAAAACAAAATTAAATTTCGTTTAAGACATATTACTAAAAAAACAACGAAAATAAAAAAAAATTGTATCAAAATATCTTACATTTAAATTTAAAAAAAGTTTATTTTTGGAAAATCATGTAGTAGTACAAAATACAAAGCAAATTACCATACATGATATTTTCAGAAAAAAATACAAAACAAAGTGCCTGTTTAAAAAAATTTAATTTTAGTAAAAGTATTTTTTTTATATTTTTTTTTTAAACAATCCAAATATTAAATTAAATTTTACATTTACTTAAGTTAAAAAATTTTTTTTGAAATTACCCTCGGAATAAAAAAAGTGTAGAAATGAAATTTAAATTTCTTTTTAGTTTCACTGAGAATACCTGACTAGCCGAGAAAATTTCCCCTTGATGTCAAGAAAAAAAGATGCTGGTTTAGTCGGGTTCATTTCATTAAAAATACTTTTCCCTTTTAAAACTTTGTGTTTTGGTTGCAAAGGCCCCAGGAAGGCTTTTTTTTTTTCCCTTTGGGGGATTTTTTTTTTTTCCGCACAGGAGAAAAAAGCAGCGAATGTTTGGGGACTTTTGGGTCATAGCTGCAAAACAAAGGTGTTTTAAAAAGGGAAAAACAGTTTTCCTTCGTACGGAAACTACTGCTTGATGATGTAGATGTTTACTTTCATATTTTTTTTGATTAAAAGGGTCAAACCAGTTAAAATAAAAGTTAAATATTTTTTTTTTCCTTTTGTTTGAGGGGGTCCTCTGCCACCTGTTTTAAAAATTTATTTTTTAAGCAATCTGGCCCCCGCAAAATACATTCTAAATATTTAATGGTCAATACAATGGAAGAAGGCAAAAATCAAATCACTGTGGGTTCCCCATTTGGAAGAAAGCCAAATATTTGGTTATTGGCATTTGTACAGGTCATCAGATTCAGATTTTTTTTGGCAATAGAATTATTTAAAAAATATAGTTTTTTAACCCGTTTTGCGGGTTACAAACATATGAGAAAGTACAGACTTGATCATGGTATATTCCCCAACCCCAACCCAAGGTCTGTCCGGGAACGGCACTGGGGATTTATTTTTATTTTTTCCCCATTTGTAATTAAAATTTTTTAATAAGACAGATTACCTATTCAGTTTCATTACACTTTAATTGCAGTGAAGTCTAATAAAAAACGGGCCCCAAAAAACATATGGTTTAGAATATGAAATAAAAATATGTGCAATAAAGGGGGAGTTATTATGGGTTATTTTAACACAAAATCAATCCATCCATCCATTACCCAACCCCCTTTTCCTAACACAGGATCATGGGGTTTAACCAATCCCACCAAAACAGGGCGCAAGGCAGGAAAAAATCCCAGGCGGGGCAAAAACCCCCCCCAGTACACAAAAACACACCCCCACACACCAAGCACAATTGGGGACAATTTTGGATTCCCAACCCCCCAAACTGCATGTCTTTGAGACTGCGGGGGGAAAACCGGACACCGGGAGGAAACCCCACAAAGACACAGGGAGAAATGCAACCCCACGGGAGGCCCCGAAGCAAACCCACATCCCCTTCGGGGCAGCCACGTGCTAATTTTTACAAACTTTAAATACAAAACAAGAGGAACTAAAGATGCACATTGAAAAAACTATTTCACCATTAGTTTGCACAACATGTTTTGGGGGTGTCTGGGTCTCATATTCTCAAACAAAAAGACAGAGTAAAAGGGAATGTTTTTGATATTGTGACGGGGAGTCACTGTCTTGCCCAAACACGAGGAGAGTCTCAGTACTTAGAAAAACCAACTTTATTCCACTTAAACAGGAAACATGGTTATTTATTTAGGGATCACCATTTCTTATACAAGACACAGAATCAAGCAGGTTGGCCAGGAACCTGTTCTCTGCATTTGTAATGTTCCTTGCATCACCCATCAAGGGAACATCTTAAGACAACAATGACTAGGATCTGCTTTGCTGCTAGCTGCCAGGTTAGAACCCCTGGTTGCCAACAACGATAAACTGTTTCCACTGATCACGATCATTTCGGACACCCCGGGATTTTGCCCTGGGGGAAGTCCCAAAAAAGTTTACAAAACCATATTCCCCAACGTGGCATCAGGCTTCACAAACTTGGGGAAACTCGACTTAGATGAGTATAATGGGCTCTGCCATTCCCTTTTTTCTTGGCCAAATAATGCCCATTTGGGAAAATTGCCCCTGGAAGGCAAATGATGGCCTTTTTAAGTAACACCGGGGGGAGTGACAATCCTGTGCTCTGCAAACCTCCGGCCGGGGGAGAAGGGTTTTGAGTTCCCCAATCAGGGGTGCAACCCTTTTTTTGTCATTTAAACATCCCCAATCGCAACCCAGGACTTCGGGGTGGTCAGACCACCTTTAAAAAATTAAATAAAGTTTGTACAGGTTTCCCCTGCACAGGAATTCTGACTTAAAATTAATGGGGGCATATGCTCTTCTATCACGCCGGGCCCCTTTCCATTCAGCCTAAAAATGAGGGTTTGGGTGGAATCAACACCACAATGATCACCCTTCTTTAAAAACGCGAGTTTTTTTCTTTCATAATGCGTTTTTTCCTCCTGTTCACACTCCCGACACCCCCCAAAGGAAGAAATTAAACTTTCTTTCAATAAAATGAATGGGTGACAAACCCCCCCAGGGGGTCTCCCGAGTTCCCGCCCATTTTCCCAAAATGTCCAAATCCCCGTGGGTGGTCAAATAATAGTTTTAAGGACCATCCGACTTACCCTTTCAGGGCCCCCCAGACGCAAACAAGAGGAAAAATACAACCATCCCGAAGGGGTATCATGGGCTACCCGCTGAATCATCTGTTTTAGGGTTTTATTAAATCGTTTGGGGAGGGCCCCCGTCTGCAGATGAAACCGGAGTGTAACTTTAATTCTGAAACTTTCGGATAGCTGCTTCATGATGGAGAATAAAGGGGGTGCCTTTACAGTGAGAACTGCAGTATACCAATTGGAAATATCAGAGAGTGCTTTTTTCAATGTTTGGGCATCTCAGCACTTACTTAGGATCTTTTGGTGTAATCAATCCGCATATACTGAAAGACACTTTTTTCCCTGGGGGAGAACAATATTAACCCCCCCCTCTCAAATGGGATTCGAAACTAGGCATTGGGACAAGAGTTGCCCCGGCAGGTCTTGAGCAGAAATTTTGACGTTGGGACGGCCTTTAAACCGCCACATCCCCCCCATATTCACCCAAAAAAGGATTTAAAACGCCTTTTTTTTTTCCACGGGTGACCCCCCAAAACACCGGAATTTTTTTAAAACCTTTTCTATGCTTTTTTTGGTACCATGAACTGCTCTATACACCCCCTCACCCATACAATCAAAAACAAATAACGAAAACCCTCCTTAAGTAAAAATTAGGGGTTTTTAAAAATTGGTCATCTTCCCCAAATAAGAGTCATTTTCCGGGGGTTTTTTCTGAATGCAAAACCAATTTTCTGGGCCAGGCGAAAACAACCCACCTGGGTGAAGTCTCTGCTTCCTCTGTGTTTAATGCAGTTTAAAACGCCTCCCCAACACTGTCTGATGTGCTTGCACCACCTCCCTGCTATTTCACTTTCCCCCGGGGCCGTATGGGATGTCGGGCTGTGGAGGTTTGGGGGTTTATTCCCAGTCCTGGACAACTCCGGGGGCAATTAAAAATTCCTTTACTGTCGTCGGAGAGTCCTCCCATCCACTATGGGGTAAGCTAAGCCGTGGAAGAGGACGTTTTTTATTAAGGGGAAGGTGGGTTTGATATGGCAGTCCCAAAATTTTAAAATTCTTCCTTTTAAATTTCAGAGGGGAATATAGTTTGTATATTTTTAAAGTTCCCCTGGGGAGTGGATTTTTCTTTTTTTTGGGGTAAAGGGTCTTCGGAAAAGTCCCGAGAGTAACAGTGCCAAGCATTCCCAACGAAAGAGACCTTAAAAATTTTCCTCCTTTAATATCTCTGGGGAAACTTGTGGCTACATATTCCCGACTTTGCCATTTTGTGCAGTTGGGAGGTGAACCCCAAGCCAGATGTCCCAGTTGATCACAGGGAAAACAGCTGCATTTTGTCCACTTGGGTGTTCACTGAAGGTCTGTGTTGGGGGAAAGGTCAAGCCTGAGCCCTTTTTTCGGTTTCGTTTACCCTGATCGGCAGGTCGGGGTCAGCAGCGAGGCGCACCCAAGATTTTTCCATCTCTAGTCATCCTGATAGAATGCATCAATAAAAAGCTTTCCACAACGCTGAAAAAGGGGCTCTTATACAGCCCAATCGGGGGCCCCTAAGCCCAATCTGTCCTTTTTGGGGGGATCTGGGTCAATTTGTGAAAATGGCTCCCCTTTACCAACCCCCAAAACCGATGGGAGGGGATCTTTTTTTCTTTGTCATGATCATCGTTTTTAGGGGAAAGTTTCCCCTGGTTGGGGCCCCATTGAAAGGGGGGTAAAAAAGCACCCCGGCCCCTGCCCCGTGCATCAACCCAAACCCAAAAGGGGGCCCCCAGAGCCTATCTTTCTCTGGGTTTTGGTTTTTTTTTGGGGGTCCATTGGGCAAGGACCCCCCTTGGGGACTGGATGTGCAAGTCCTTTTTTTAGGCTGAGTTTCAGTACCAAAAAACCAACTTTATTCCACTTTAAACAGGGAAAGCCCGGTTTTATTGTAGTGGGGTTATCATTCTCCCCTACACAGACACAATAATCAGGCAGGGTGTGGCTATTAGTGCCGTAACCTGTTCCCCGCATTTATAATGTTCCCATACCCCGCGGCAACCGCTTTTTAGCCACCCCTCGACTTTGATCTGCTTTAGCGGGGGCTGCTAAGCGTTGGGGGCCCAGTTTTCCCCGGAATTTCTTTTAGAATTTTCAGCGTGCGCCCCCGGGGGAGTCCAAAAAAGTTTTGAAACCCCCCAATTTGAATAACGTATCACCATGATAAAAACATATAATCTTTTATGACATGTATATTAACACTAAAACAAATACTTATAATTAGGGAAAAAGACTTTAAGGGGTAAGAGGGTCAGAAAACAAGGAATGATAAATTAAAAACCACAACTTTGAATGACATAGGGTCACTTCAGAGACTTTCTAACTGGGTTTAAATAAGATATTCCCAAAAACCCAAATTGAACAATAAGACTTAAAAAAGGTTTTTAATGTATAAATATGAGAATTATTGAAAAGTAAAATTGAAAAGATCATGTACAAGACAATTAAAAGGGAAAACTGGCAATACAATATGAAATAAAAAAAATTTGGGGCAAAAAAGAAAAAAAACAAACACAAGCAATTTTTATACCACCCATTAAAAAAAATGATAAAAAAAAATTTAAAAAACCCAAAACAAAGATGGGGAAATCAAAAAAAAAAGAAAATAGAAATGACTAGAGGTATTTGATAAATGTTGGTAAGGGAAAAAAAAAATGGAATTCCCCCTGCAGAAGTAAAACAATGTCTGTATTTATAGATTTTAAAAAAGAAGAACAGATTTCCTCAAGCCCTCAAATGTTAAAAACTAAAAACCCCGGACCTGAAAAAACTGTTTTAAGGGAAAAATAAGACATCACTTATAAACCCCCATTGAGCAGTCACTTTAGAAAAAAAAGACTCCAATGATCCTAGTAATTATACAAAACATATCCAGTTGGGCAACCAGAAGGAGATAAAGAACACAGATAAGAGGGAAAATCTCTGCTTGTAGTGAAGTCTTGGGGAACCCCCTGGTTCTTTTTTTCGTTTATTAATGACAAGATTACAGCATTGTTAGGGAATCTGAGAAATTTGTATGATGATTACTAAAATTGGAATGGAAGACACTTAGGGGGGCAACAAAACAATTCAAAAACAATTTATACAAGCCTTTAAAATGGCGAAGTTTTTTAGAAAAAAGCAAAAAAAAAGGGGAAAAAATCTTGAAAGGATTTGGGGGGGATTGACAAATTATTTTTATCATCTAAACAAGGGAGAAGTTTTAAAAAAATTAAAAAAACGTTAGGTTAAATTGTAAAATTACTGAATGAAAATCAAGAGAAGTTATGCTTAGAATATATAAGTACAATGAAAACCACATCTGGGTATTTTTTATAGATCGGTCTCATTTATGAAGTTACGTAAAACAAAAGATGTTGAAATGGCGTTAAACCTCCCCTGAAACATCAAAATTATAAAAAAAAACCTATGGGGGAAAAATTTTAAATTTGTTGCAACCCGATCCAAGTACACAACATTTCAGAGAAACTGGGGGAATGAGAATGCTGGGAGTACCCGTTCATACCAAAAAATGTTTTTTTTTTTTATGATAGAATCTTTTTATACTGCAGACTGGTTTAAATACCCCAAAAAACGTTGGGGTGGGAGGGGAAATGTTTTTGGGGGGGAAATTTTTTTACTGTGCACCCAAAAATTAACAAGAATGATTTGTGGGGTATTGAACTGTGACAATGGACAGAGAACATTCCAAAAATAAGGCGAGCAAAAAATAAAGGGATAGCAAAAAAGAACTTTTGCTGAAAAAAAAACGCTTTTGTTTGAGATACTTTTTTTTTGGTGGGGTGGACCATTCTGTTCAAAAGTGTGAAAAATGTTTCATTAAAGGGTTACGCCCCGTTTTACTTGTTTTATTTTTTTTAATACTGTGTAAAGTTTTGGGAAATGAATAGGGGCATGTTATTTATTCTATTTTCCCAATATCAAGCTTATGACAGAATAAAGTCAAGTGCTTTATTCTTTAATTTGTCATTAAAGTAAACATTGTAAAAAACTTTACCTTAAAATTGAAATTTAATTTTTTAAAACCCTTGTTAAATACATTAAAAGTTTGTGTTAAGGTTTTCCCCTTTTAAATTTTACATTAAACACTTTCTCTTACTAAGAGCAGGGAGGGCATCACCACATGAATAATTAATTTAGATATTTTGCTCCCTGAACATTTAGAATGCTAAGATAAAAACTTGATATAATTTTTGTTGAAATATTAAAAACATGTAAACCTGGGGAAAAGGGGTGGAGGTTTTTCTGCCTAAAGGGGTCCCCCGGGGGTCCCTGCCCAATTTGATGTTTTTCGGGGTTTACTGGCGGCTTGTTTTTCAAGGCCCCAAAGGGTGTGATGCTTTTGACCCAATGTATGTATTCCCCTTTTTTCCCCCCAAAAGGTGCCGTAGGGTTTTGCCTGCCAAAGTGGTTGGGATGGGAAAACCCCAATATATAATTTAACATTTTAAGAAAATTTTTTTTAAAACTGGCACCCATGGTCTAAGTTTATAATTAACTCACAAAGGCGATTGGGGGGGATTGGGTTGGGGGAGAAAGAAAAAAGGGAAAGGGTAGGGAAATGGTTTTTTCCGAAGGGAAAACGTTTAAAAAAAAAGCCGCTGAGAAAACATCTATTGAATTCTGTGTTTTGTCTCTGCCACCAGATCAATCCCAAAATTTACACAAGATTTGTTAAACCATTCAAAACCAGTTTTTGGCCCATTTCACCGCCATAAAGTCCTCTACTTGAACGAAACCTGGGACCCCTTTCCGCAATGAAGCAGCACTACCGACACTACCGGGATGTTTAATACATGCTTTAATGCATAATCATAAAAAAGACTGGTTTTTTTTAGCATTCTTATTCCAAAAGCAGGAATATCATAAAGCAGTGTTTCCCAACCCCAGTCCCCGGAGCACACTGTCTGCAGGTTTTTTTCCAACCAGATTCCTAATCAGTGTCAAAACCGAAAACACTGATCTCATTTAATTTGTGGTATTTTTATCTTTTTTTCTATATTCAGAAAAACAACGGATGATTTTTACATTTATAAAACTTGAAATATTTTGCTTTTGCTATGATTTAAAATTTTTAAATCTCTTTTTTTATTTATTTTATTTTCTTTCTCGTAGTTTTTTACCTTCATTGTATGTTTTTATGACAATCAAAAAAGAGAGAGCAGACACGCTGGCAACACTGAATAATCAAAAAGAAGATTTAGTCAGACCCACAATTAGTAAATAATGGGTTATTTTAACAGTTAGAACACCTAGAAAAGAATTAAAAACAAGATGAAAAAATTGTTAAAAAGAAAAAAACATTATTCCTATAACTGTTTTGGGACATTTTTAAAATATAAAAATATACTAGTAAAGACCAACGAGATTGGGAGGTAAGAATAGGAACAGAAAATAGAAAGGAATTTAGTAAAAAGGCTTAGGAAAAAACTGTGCTGTATAACGAAAAAACAAGGAGCAAACCAATGCCATGGTGAGAGTACCTTCCTGTAGCAGGCTATGGAAAAAATAGATATATAGATATCCCCATTACTTTTGCCCACCAACAAATAAGTCAAGGCCCACTATTTGAGTGGAAAAATGTCATTTAAACAATACAGGCAGAATGGAAAAGGGGTTTTTGATGAAAAAAAAATGTTTTAAACAGTATGTTTAAAAACAGATTTTGGCAAAAATTTAATGCAATTATTTTTTCCATTTATACATTAATGGTTTTTAAAAATAATAATTTAATTTTTATTATTAAAAATTCCTTTAAGAACATTTCTGGACTGCCCATTCCCCAAAAATTTTTAGATTCTTTTTTTCTTACGAACCCCGTACTAAAAATTGGTTAATGCCCCCGTCAATCCTTTAAGATTACGTAATGTTATTCTATTGTCATCCCACAAAACAAAAAAACCTTTTGATTGCCCGTTGCAGTTTTATTATTTATTATAGTTATGAAGAAAAGGGCCATATTAATGAATTTTGCCGATGGTTAGTTTAAAGATGTCATCACCACGGAATTTTTTTATTTTAGTTTTTTTGGTAAACTGTAATGTACCTGGGGTTGAAGTCTTGAAGTAATATATTACTACTAGAAGTTGACCATTATTTATTTTATTTTATTTATTAGTTTAAATATTGAAGTGTAATGACGGTAAAATTGTTAAAAAAAATTTAAACGGTAGTGAAAGAATTATTAACATTAACAGAAAGTGGTTGGTTTCAAAAATATTTTTTAACTATTTATTCCTTTTCTAAGACATTTTTGCAATACAACTTTTGACAAGCATCTGATATTTTTTCAAGTTAAAACCTGTTTGGGTGGGAAAATATTTTCAAAATTTTGTTTTGTTGTTGAAAATTTGTTCAATAAAGGTTCTATTTTTGACCCAAAACATCAAGTGTTTTTTTTCATTCTTTTTTCTTCATGCTGACTGTTCCAAAAACCCCGACTTGCCATGTATTGCCAATCTTTTTTTAATTCCCTTTCCCTTATTTGCATGTTGAGTTGTTTACTGGCCTATAGTTACTTGAGCGCCCGTCCCTTTTTTTTATAATGGGATGATATTTGCCATTTCCCGTTCTTGGGAAACCTCAAGTGTGCAGTGACTTCCCCAAAAAAATTTTCAAGGGTTTGTGGCGGACGCCGGGGCCCTGCCCGCCGGATGCCCCCCTTTAACACTGGATTGGGGAGTCATTGCCAGCGTCCCCCGAACCGTGGCAGCCCCGGTTGTTAGGGGGCCCCTTTCATGGAACACCAGAACTCATCTTGGTTGGGGGCCTTTTTCCCCAGGTGCCCAAAAGGAAAACACCTGGGGACTTCCAGGTGGGCAAAGGGCCTGCAGCCACACCAGGGGGCCAAGGGAGGAGGTGGAGAAGCACCCTGGGGGAATGGAGAAAAAAAAGTGTGGGGATTTGGGTTTTTTTGTGTTGGGACTGTTTGTGCCTGGGGTTACGGGGGAAAACTGACCCCAGGTAAAGAAAAAAAAATTTTTGTTTTTTTTTATTTCCCCTGTCAGTCTGTGTGGCCCAAAAAAGAGCAAAAACAGTTTTTATATGTATTCACTAGCCTCCTTAAGTATAAGGGGATAAGAAAATCTGTTTCATGAGTTTGATTTCAGGTTAAAGTATCTTTCTATTTCAAGTTTTAAATCTTTGAAGATTATATTTTTTGTTTAGTATTTAGACTGTATTGGAAAGATATCTCAATTTTTAAACCTCAAATTTTCCATATTACATTACAAACCCATATTACCATATATCCTGCTGGGATGTTTTTTTTTTTGGAAACCTGTCCCCAGGTATGTCAATGTCGCCAGTCTCATGTGGGATGCAAAAAGGGGGGGTGGGTCTAAGAGAGAAAGTTATCTAATCTTCCTTTTAATCCTTATAATTATAAAACCAATTAAAAAAAGGCTGCATAGCAAGAACCATCCACCATCCATTTTCCAACCCACTGAATCCCAAAAACAGGGTCACGGGGTTCCGGAGAATCCCCCGCCAACACAGGAACCAATCCTGGGGAGGGTGCCAACCCACTGCAGGACACAAAACAAACACAGGCCCCAGAATCGCAATACCCCAAACCCGATGTCTTGGGCTGTGGGAGGAAACCGAGCCCCAAAGGAAACCCAGGGAAAAGGGAGGACATGCAACCCCGAGAAGGGCCGAAGTGAACCCCCCCCTAATTTTTAAAGGGAGAAAAAGGCCCCCCTGCCACCGGCATGGCAAGAACCCTGGGAAAATTAAAATAAGGTCAAAGCTGTCTCATTTTAGTTAAAAATTATGAATCAATATTCCCCGTGGAACAGTTAACTTTGGAGCAGGGAAAGTTAAAAGGGCCCAAATCACAAATTAAAAAAAAAAAGTATTCTCTCACCTAAAAGGTGTAAACACTAAAATACTATTTTTTCAGTAGACCCACTTATTAAAAGGACCTTTTGGGTGCAAAAAATTATGGCCCAAAAGTTGCATTCCAGCTTTAAAAGAAACCAGAGGTGTGGGGAAATTTTTAAAATATACATAGTAAGTCCATTTGAAGAAATTTATCCTGGGGAGATATGGTTGTCATGGTAATTTTTTTAACTGTAAAGTAATTTTTGATAAATGTTTTTCCCCAAAGGGATGATAGGGGCTTATGTAAAAAGTATTTGCATCCGTTTCCAAGGAACACTAAAAAAAATATTGGTGAGGACTTTAATTGGCTTAAATCCATACCTAGATAAGTCTTCTGTCCGGGGGGATGACCTCTAACACTGCAAAACAATTAACAGTTTGAATGACCACGCTTATAACCCCTGGAGATTTCAAACCCAAATTAGGAGCATATTCCTTTTACTCCCCGTACAAATTTCCATATATATCCTCTTTGCATCCCCAGGTGGGCCGGGGGGCGCACAGCTCTTCCGGGGGAATCCCAAAACCCCAGGGGAGCCCGGGGGACAAGTCCCCCCAGCTGTCCCGGGGCTTTGGGGGCCCCCCCGGTTGGGGGGCCGAAAACCTCACCAGGGAGGTGTCCCCGGGGGCATTGATCAGATGCCCGAGACCCCTCGATTTTCCCTTGGGAGGGGCAGCGGTTCACTCTGAGCCCCCCCCGTGCTGAGCTTTCACCCCTTCTTTAAGGGGGAAAACCCCGACCCCGCGGGGCTCATAGCCGCTTGTATTCGCAAACCGTTTTTTCGGTCCCACCCATAGCTCATGACCATAGGGGGGGTAGGAGCGAGATCACTGAAAATTGGACTTTGCCCACGGCTCAGCTCCTTTTCCCCCCCACAGACCCAAAAGAGCCGCATCCTGGGATGGGACCGACCCCCTGGATTTACCCCCTTTTTCCCTCCGAAAAAACCCAGATACTTGAACTCCTCCACTTGGGGCAGGATTTTCCCCAACCCTGAGAGGGCCCCACCCTTTTCCGGCTGAGGACCATGTTCGGGTTTGGGGGTGCTGATTTCATCCCCCGCTTACACTCAGCTGAAACCATCCAAAAGAGTGAAGATCACGGCCTGATGAAGCAAAAAGGACATCATCATCTCAAAAAAAGGGCCCCAACCCAGTCCACCCAAAAGACCCCTTTAAAACCCGGGGGCCTTTGAAATTCGTCCATAAAAATTAAACAGAAGGTGACAAAGGGCAGCCCGGGGGATCCAATCACTGGAACCTGACTTTTGCCGCAAAAGGGGCCGCTCTGAACGGCAGGGGCCTATGGGGGCCGCAATTTTTGGGCCTTCAGGATTCCCCAGGGAAAGGTCGAAACCTTTCCAAGTCCAAAAAACACATGTAGACCGGTAAACTCCCATGCACCCTCCAGGACCTTCAAGGGTGAAGAGCTGGGGCCACTGTTCACCCAGGCGTAAAAACCCCAGTCCTCCAATGAGGGTTTACTATCGCGGGCCCCCCCTTTCCCGAACCCCAAATAGACTTTTCCAGGGGGGCTGAGGAGGTGATCCTCTATGTTGAACACACCCGTCCCCGAGGGGGCCACCACCCGGTTCCAATCCCGAGGGGACTGTCCCGATTCCATGGAGTTGCAGAGCGGTTAACCCAAAACCGCCCCCCAACATCCAGAGCCTTTTAAGGAATTCGGATCTCATCCACCCCGACCCTGCCACCAAGGGGTTTTTAACCCAGTGACTTCAGTCCCAAAAGATGGAAGAGCCCCCCCAGAGTCCCCCGGCTCTGCTTCCCCATTTGGAAGGAAGGGGGGTTAGGGGGTCCAATACCCCCCCCACGACCCCTAACGCCCCAGGCGAGGGCAGCAGCGCACCCATCCCACCTATCGTTTTGGGCACTGCACGCTTCCCCCCCTGAGGGCCCGGGGGACCAGAATCCCTGGGCCCGAAAGTGCTCCCTGGTTTTAAAACCCTCCCATGCCCGATTTTTCCTCAGCAACAACGCCCTTGCGGGCCTGCCGGTACCTTTTCTGCCTCCAGAGACCCACAGGGCAAAAAGTCCTATAGGGCCCTTTTTCAGTTGACGGCATCCCTCACCCCCGGTGTCCACCAACGGGGTTTGGGATTGCCGCCACGACAGGCACCGACCACCTTGCGACACCTCCGGGGCAGCCCCCTCAACAATAGAGGGACGGAAATGGCCCCATTCAGACTCAGTCCCCACCTCCTGGGCGTGGTTGAAGTTCGCCGGGGGTGGGGGTTAAACTTTTGACAGGGGACTCTCCAGCCGTTTCCCCGCAGACCCCAACACGTTTGGGGGCCCACCAGGTCTGACCGGGATCTTCCCCCCCCCCGAAACCCAAACCCCACCAGGTGGTGATCGGACAGCCCGCCCCTTCCCCAGTGTACAAGCATACCGCAATCCCGAAAAAACCACAAATCGATCATCACCTGAGGCCTAGGGTCCTGGTGCCAAGTGCCATATGAACACCCTTAGCTTGAACTGGTGTTAGAGGAAATATGAGGCACGAAGTCCCAAAAAAAAACACCGCGGGGCTAGATGGGGCCCTTCCTCCCCCTCACGCCCTTCCAGGTCTCACTGTCATTTTCCCATTGAAGCTCCCAGCAAAACGAGAATCCCCCGGGGTATGCCCCCTGCAACCCTCCAGAGACTCCAAAAAAGGGGGATCTCCAAAATGCTTTGGGTCCCAAAAAAACAGTCAGGACCTTTCCCACCTAAAGGCGGGGAGGGCACCCTTCCCCACCGGGTAAACCCCAAGCACAGGCTCAGAGGGGGGGCAAATGCCCCCCCCCGCGCCCCACCGGGGGGAACTCCAGAGTGGTAAAAGTCCAGCCCCCCCGGAGATTGGACAGAGTCCGTTTCGGTGGGGTCCGACTATATCTGCCGGGAAACCCCTGCCTGGCCGACTACCGGGGGCCCCCCCCCAGAAAGGTGACATTTCCCCGTCCCAAGAGCCAGTTTTGTAGCCCAGGATCAGACCCTTGGTCTCCGCCGCCACCACCCAACTCACACTGCACCCAACCTCCTTGGCCCCTCCCCGGTGGTGACCCATGGGGGGGGAGGACCCCGCCTTTGGCTTCCGCCCAGCCCCATGGGGGCAGGCCCGCCACCTGTGTTTTGCCTGACCCCCCCTCCAGGCCTGGTCCCGAGGGGGCCGGGGCCGGTCCCGGGGAAGGAAAAACGCGCCCGGGTTTTTATTCTTCATCAGCGTTATTGAACCGCCTTTTTCTCATCCTCACCTAGGGGCCAGTTTGCCTTGGGTGGTTTCCCAGGGGGAAAAGCCCCGGCCATAGCTCCTAGGATCATTGGGAAGCAAACCCCCCCCCAAAAAAGGTGCGGTTAAGGAGGAGATTAAAAATTTATTCAAAAAATTTATTATTTCTTTGTAGATAACAATTTCTTTCCTACAATTAAATCTTTCAAGGAGAACTATTTTTATTTCCACCATGCCCCCTCTGATCTTGGGGCTAAAACTTTTCCCCCACATTCTCATCTTGGAAAGTGCTTAACCCACTTTTATTAGCAGAAGAGAAGTACAGAATTTATATCAAAACAAACATTGTTTTTAAAAGAGACAAATACATCCCCGAGGTCTTTGTGGAATACTCAGAAAACCCTGAAATTTTCAAATAAAAATGTGCTAAACAGGTGAACTTGGGAGGACAAGGTTACATCGATAAAAGAAAAAGAACCCCCCCCAAAAAACTGTTCCAAAATTTAAAAACAACACAGCAGCACCAGGCGGGAAGATGGACGTTGATGCACCAAGGCGGGATCAAACCTGCCCGTGGTCGCCCCACCCGTCCTGGGCAGCACCCCACAGAGCTCACCAAATATCGCAATGTCCCGTTTGTGTTAGTTTTTGATGGTTTTCATTAGAAACATTTATTTTTATTTAAAAAAGCCGATAATTTTTTATTTTTATTTATTTATTATCTTTTCCACCGCTAAAGTCACAAAAACGAGAGCTTCCCCTTTTTTTAAGGGCGGGTCACAAATTACTTCACACCAAAAAACTAGCGTGGAATTCCCCCTACTGGAGAGTCTATGGGTGGAAACTGCCGTTGGGCTTTGCAGTCCCTTTTCATATAAAAATATAAATATATATTTTTATACTATGTATATAAAAATCAGTCAAAAGTTATTTATTGATTTATTTACTTATTTACAGCAAAAATCTCAAAAAATGCAGAGGCCCCCGTTTTACTGACCGGGGATCTAAAAGTACATGTGGGACTTTTGGGTAAAGCACCCAACTGTCTTTATGGGTTTTGATTCATCCAAAACGGTGTTTGATGTGAAATTTTTAAAAGTTGGTAAAAATTTTTGTATGTCTTTTTTTGTAATTTAGAAAAGCAATGTTTTTAGTGTTAATTTTTGATAACTAGCTATACTAATAAAAGGCAAAGCCCTCCCCCCCTCACTGACTCCCACCCACTCACGACTCATCACTAATTTCCCAAATTCCCGTGGTGGGAAAGGGGAAATTTGGCAGCCCATTCTCATTTCTTTCGGGGAGGTTTACAAACGCCTTTTCAAAAAACTGAAGGTATTTTTCCATTAACTTTGGAGTTGAGTAAAAGCGGGGGCGGAGTTTTGTGACATCATCACCCCCCCCGAAAACGTGAACTGACCACGGCGAGAAACCAAAGACCCCAAAAGCGCAAGAAAACATGCATTATATAATTGAGAAGGACGAAAAATAAAAAGGGAAAAGGGAAAATACACATATTCAAGGTGCTACCCGAAAAGAAAGTAAGGTGTAAACCCAAAATTTTAAAATTGTTCTAGACAGGCTGTCCACTCCCACAGTCCATGTTTAATGAGAGGCGGGGATATAAACGAGTTTTGATATTTTTAACAAGAAAAAGGGGAAGGGGGTTATAAAACCGGGGACGTGTTTGTGGGGATTGACAGTTTGGCAGGGAGTCACCTATTCCCCATTCATCTCATTTCAAACTCAGCTGAGCTCCTGGGTAACGCCGCCCTTTAACAACCGCCCGACTGCCACCAAATGCTCACAGAAAACCCAAGAAACAGCCTCTAGAGTTTCCACTGAACCTCCCCGGCACTACACAAAAACCATTGACAACCCGGGTTTTTTTTAAAAACTTTCCTTTTTTTGCCAACACAGCTGAGAAGTTTCATGCATGTTCCCCAAAATTAAAAAAAAATGATAATAAACCCCTTTCATTCGAAAAGGGGGCTTTGTCAATGCCCAATTTGGACAATTACAATGGATTTACCCCCCCCCTTTTTAAAGAAATATGAAAAAAAATGAGGTTACAAGAAAACAGATACCTTCAAACTTTATGAATAATCGAGCCATCAATAATTGTTTTTTAAACATCCTCCTTTTCCCTTTTTTAATTTTTTTCCCCCACTAGCCATGATTAAATGAATGGAAAAAAAGGGGCGAGGTACTTTCTCAGGCAGGATATATAAGCAACACCGGGCAAGTCAATCATGTTACGTTATTATTAAAAAGTTTCCTTTTCTTTTTTTTAATTTTTAACAACTACTTTCCCCCAGGGGGGGTATTTTTTAATATATAATATAGAATTACCCCAAAACGCTGGAAATTTTAATCATGAACGGGAAAAAGGGGGGCCCCGCCCCGAAAAATCAAAAAGCCAGGCCGGGAAACTGCCGGGCCTTTTTAGCGCTGAAAGTTTGCTTGCGGAGAATTTTAATTTTATTTATCCTCCCCCGCGCTATAAACCCAGACAAGTGCAAACACAGGACCCCTTTTTTACACCACGGAAAAAAAATTAAGGTGATTCCCCTTTCTTTTCCCCATAAGATTTAGGGCCTTCGATTATGAAGACACCCAAAAGTGGAGGAGGACAGTGCCATCACAGGATTAATGGGGGGCGCCCACCAGCAAAAGACCCACCCGGGTGTCCCAAAAAAGGGGATCCAAAAACCATCTCTATACTATATAAAAGAAAAGGAACCCTTTTTTTCCCCCTTTTCCTTTTTAAAAAAAGTTTTAAAACCCGGGCCCAATTTTTTTTTAATTGCCCGGGAAGGGGCATTCAGAGGCAAAATTTTAACCCACAAAAATGTAATTTCATACCCGCCGCCCGGGAGGCCCTTTTTTTGGGGGTCACTGGGAAAAATCCATTAAATGTACATTTTAGCTGCTGTTGTTACTTTCCTGTTGTGTTACAAGTCTTTAAATGAGTTTTCCCAACCACCCAGTAGTGATCATTACCCTTTTTTTAAACGTTAATGTTTTAGTTTAAAACTTTTAGACTATATTTTTTATTTTCCCTTGCACTCAGTGACCAAAGTTTTAAACACATATAGAAATAAAAAAACACAAGTTTTATGAAAATTTTTATTTTATTGCATATATATCACACACACACCCCCATCTAGATTATATATATATATATATAAAACACACACACACACACAAACCCCATACATACATACAAAAATTTTGTGTGTGTATTAAAAATGATTGATAGGTATGTATATATAAATATTTTATATGTAGATATGTATATAGATATGTAGATAAAGATTTTTATATATATATATATATATATATGTTGTGTGTGTGTGTGTGTGTGTTATATATATGACAGCACAACCAAGTAAAACAGTAAAAGGAGGGGGTCAGCGTTGTGGTACATTTTTTGACACATGAAAAACTTTGCGCTGCCACCCAAAAACAAAAAAATTACTTTGAAACTGTTAAATTTTATTTAAAAAGTTTTTTTCTTTTATAACCCTTTTAAAAAATGCAGCAAAAATTTATTTTCTATATATATATATATACGCACACTCATAACAGGCAAAAAAATTACATTAACAATATTTAGTTATTTTAAAATTTTCCTTTTTTTTTTGACCTTTTTAACACCACTTTTCCCGGGCGGGTTTTCTTAATATATATATGCCACAACACTCTGACAATGAAAACAATTCATTTTCAATTTTACTAGTATTAAATGTTTTCTTTTTACTTTTCCCCCCTTTTTTTCGTATTTTATATATATATATATATTTCCCGGCCGGGGCCCCGGAGGCGGAGGGAGGGGTTGGCCCCAGACCACGGGCCCCCGGTTCGTTGGGAGCCACAGGTAGGGGGAAAACCCACCTGTGGGGCCGGGGTCACCCCCAGGGGGCGCCGATGCCGGGGTTTCCCTTTTGGGCTTTGGCGATGGGGCCCGCCCCGGCCCAGGACCGGGGGAGGGGGCCCCCTCCAGACCGGTGGGGGCCGTCTGGGTTTGCAGGGGGCCTTAGGGGGCTTTGGGCCCACCTAGGGACCGGGCACCGCCGGGGGCGCCCCAGGGCCCGTTTTTCCCGGGTAATTCCCGGTGGTGGAAAACCAGGGGAAAACGCCGGGGAAAAGGCGGCTTCCCAAAAAGGGGGCACTTTTCCACACAGGGGGGTGGGCCCCCCCAAAAGCCGGGAAGCAGCTGAACCCTCGGGGTTCCCCTGGGGGCCCCCTCCCCCCAGCAGCGTGGGGGGGGGGCGGCTTGGGGAGGACAGGGGGCCAGAAAGGGACAAGAGACGGGGCCTGGAAATTGGGGAAATCGGTAAGAAAGGGACTGGGGTGCGTGAGCAAAACTAAATAGTATTTTTTAAAAAAAACAGTGGGGTAAAATATGTTTCCGCTGTCGTGCGGGGGCCAGCGTTTTACAAAAAATATATAGATAAAAACCCTTCCTGAAAAAAATTTCCCCCAACCCATGGTTTGGGATGATACAGGGTCTTTAAATGCTTTATCTTCAGTAAGGCAGTTCCTGAGCTCCGGGTAAAAAAGTCCCGTCCGCACCTCTAGGGAAAACCACCCCCCGCAAAAACCCTACAGTTCCTGGGGAATTTTTTTAGGGGAAACCCAACGGAAGGGGTTCCGGGGATCGGGTTGATAATCCCGGGAAAAAAGGGGGGATTTATATTTTTGTCCCCCTTTTGGGCCCGGGAAAAAAAAAATTCCTTTTGGGGTCTTTAAATAAAATGCGGGAAAAACCCCCCAGGGGAATTTGGGGTCAAAAAGGAAGCCCCAATCCCAGGAAAGGGGACCCCCCCCAGCGAAAAAAAATTTTTCCTAAAAAAATTTTTTCCATTTGCCCTGGGACATGTGTTGTGTTCAAGTTACATTCGTTTTTCAATCGTTGTAAGAAGAGTTCATCGATTTGTTTCTACTGCATCAATAAACAGCTTGTCTTCCTCTTATCTGAGATGTGACAGACTGCATGCGGTTTTTCACTGTCTTCCTTTACCAGGACATTCACTTTTCCACCGTGTGCTTTGTTTCCAGTAGCTGCACTTATGAATATGCTTGTATGTATCAGGCGCTTCATATTTTTTGCTGCCTTCTCAATTGTGTATGGTTTTGTTCAGCACTCTTTGGAACTGTTGCTTTTTGTCTGTGCACTGTGTCAGTTCACGTGAGCCACTTGAGTGTTCTTGCATCAAAGGTTCCCAGCTGTGCTTGTGCCATCTCGTGTGATGTCAACGGCTGTATATAATGTCAGCTAAGACCCGGCACTTAAAAGTTTCTCTCGCAGTTTTGCTGAGTTTGTGCCAAACACCACCCTGACCATCTCATCTTCCTCTGCATAAGCACAGTCTTTCACCCGTGAATATTTAAGCGGTAGTGTTTCTATTGGATTCGCTGACGGACGCCTTATATGGGCAGGTACTAAATTACAAGCGCCAGCGAGCCTGTCTATGAACTTAATTTAATATAAACTTACGGTTCACGCCGTGCTTTGTTTCCACAGTAGCTGTACTTATGAATATGCTTGTATTTATGAATACGCTTGTATGCATCACTTGCTTCATAATCTTTTTCTGCCTTCTCAGTTGTGAAATGGCGTTTTTTGTTCAGCGCTGTTTGGAGGTCTTCCATGTTCTCTACGTACTTACGTAGGAGGCGTGATGATGTCACACGAAACTCCGTCCCTCACGGCCATCCAGCTCAACTCCATTACATTATATGGAGAAAAATAGCTTCCAGTTATGACCATTACGCGTAAAATTTCGAAATGAAACCTGCCCAACTTTTGTAAGTAAGCTGTAAGGAATGAGCCTGCCAAATTTCAACCTTCTACCTACAGGGAAGTTGGAGAACTAGTGATGAGTCAGTGAGTGCGTGAGGTGAGTCAGTGAGGGCTTTGCCTTTTATTAGTATAGATAACAGCAATGGTTTAAGACCCTTCCCCCCTTTTAGAAATGAGACTCTTTGTAATTTTACAACAGGGTTGGGGGAAGTGCATAAAACAAGTTTGGTAAATGTTTCTCTGCTGTTTCTCAGTCAACTCCCACAGGAAAGCCAGACTGCCAAGTTGGCAAACTTTAGCTCAACAAATGTGGGGTGGCAGGTGTGAAGATATTCTCTGCCCCATTGGTCTGAAGTATGGCTGCTTGGAACTGTCTTGTATCAAAAGCCTTTAAGTACCACGACACCCTATTGGCTCTAGTGGTTGGACAGAAAACCTATAAATTGCATTGCTTTACCTCACTCTCTTACCAAACTGATGAAAGACCATCACACACCATGAACTGAAATGGACAACAAAATGAAGATCACAGCTCAGCAGCCATATTGAGACAGGCACGCAGCCTGTTCTGAAGAAAGCTGACCACACATGATGCCTTGGCTAGAGACATTTTAAGTAACTAGCAAGTTTGTGTGCCGCCTGAAACTACACATCACTATTTATCAGGTTGTACAGTTGCCAATATTCAAATGTACTTTGTATATTGTTATTATTTATGAATATTATCAATAATGCATTATAAAAACTGTAACTTAACTCCTGCTTGTCTTTTACTACACCTAATTGCCTGAGGTTATAGATGTAGAAAGGAATATGGGAGAAGATATATACTGTAATACCTTATAAACAGTGGTAAGTCTGTGAGATTTGAACAATCTGACAAAGGCTACATATTCATAATACAAACGGGAAAGTAGAGTAATATATTACTTTACCAAGACAAAACAAATGGTTTTATAAGCTTTATGCCGTTAGTCTCGGAAAGTCTCTCTCTTGTGGGGCGACTGGGATCTTTAACCTGAATAAGATCAAAGACAGTTGATCATTTAAAAGCATGTACAGCAGCTTTTAACCTTTAAACCAACTGCTGCTTGTGCCGTGTTGCGTGATCTGCATATCGTGCTGCTGCGTCGATCATTTAAAGCCTGTACAGCAGCTGTCCTTTTGTCTCACTTTCTTGTCTTGCAGGATGTTAAAGTGTCTAACGAGATGATCATGTCTCAGCCCAAGATTTTTTTATTAATTAATTAGAATATAGATATATATTTATATCTATCTAGACACCCTTAATGTATTTACTTATTTTTATTTTTACAAAGAAAAATCCAAGCTTTAATTTCTTGATGTTTGGATGAAACAGAAAATTCTCTGCATCTTTTTTTTTTCTTGTAACCTAATATTTATGTGTAAAATTTTGTGGAAAGGTGAGACGGCACAGATGGTTACCATTAAAATCTCATAATACATGAATGCAACAAATCATGATTGACTTTTTTCAAACCAACACTGACAGTTCCCTGACACTATCAGAAAGACATTGTGAAATCAGTAAGCTGTAAGAGCCATACATGATACAACCAAATCTATATAGGTTGCATGTATGAATAGTGTTCTTTTACAGCTGGTTTTTGTACTATTGCGGCTGCTCTTCTTTGCTTTCCAATATTTAGCCCTCATAAAAGCAACAGCTCAAAAGTGTTGGCAGATAGAAGAATTTATTCACCTGCTTATACCTTTTGGGAATATTTACAAAAAGTCCAAAACCACTGTTTTTCTTGTACAATACAGAAGACCTTCTAACAGAATATTTATGCTTATTTATATATATTTATGCTGTTGCTTATTTTGTTTATAAATTTTATTTTGTTAATCAATGAAATTGATGTTCTTGTTGGACAAGAGTTATTGTTTATCAGGTATAAATTAATGTAATATTTGGAATTTGACAACCTAAATAGAACTATTTTGCCATCTGTAACAGCGCTAAAATACCCCGTAGTCTATCCCCAGAAATACAGATCACATGCATTGGATATGTCACTGCTAGATGTACCCACTGTCAAACCTTCATGGAATAATGTTGGAATCGTTGTTTACCTAGTGTACTGCAATGTCCCAAGAGCGTTAGAGTGGCTGGCAAGTCTCCAGCTATAGGTATCTGCAAAAATTAAGAAAAAATTATACACTTCTTCCCTTCTTGGTTTCTGTTCAATAGATTTTTGCTGTGTTTTGTTCCGTATGTATTTTAATTAGTGCTGTCAAGCGATCAAAGTTTAATCGCATTACTTTGTGCAACTGTCGATCAATCTCAAATTTATTATTTTTTTAATGTTGAAATGTTACCACAAAGATTTTTAAGAGCAATCAGACCATATTAAGAAGAATGGACACAATATAACCCCGGGGTTTTATTTCCCCCGGAATTTAGGGGGGCCCAAAAGGGGCCCAACCACCATTTTCGTGAGCCAGAGTTGGGAGGAAAAAAGGAGACCGAAGTTTGCCTGGGAGGAGTGGTGGAGGTGTGGTTTGTGCTTTGGGACTGTGTTTGGGACTTTGTTTTGGGCCTTGGGACCGGGGAAAAGGCGTGCCCCGGGCTAAAAAAAATAAAACCGTGTTTTTTTAACCGTTCCCAAAATGGTCTGTGGGGGTTGGTATAAAAACCTTTCAAATATATATATATATACACCAAAATATATATACATATACATATAAATATATACATAAAACAATATATAACACACAAATATATACACATATACAATTACATATCTACATATATACAATATATAAAATATAAAACAAATCTACATATATATCTACATATATATTGGGGGGTGGGACTGTTTAAAAAATTTAAAATCAATTAATTAAAAGGGCTGTGAAATTAATCTTGATTAATCGTATGTAATGACCGTAAATTTCCCCAAATGGGAAATGTTTTTTAATTTAAAAGGGTTTTAGGGGGCGACAGAATCAAATAATAGACATGGACATAAAATATTTTAAAACTCAAGCTTTTTAAATTTTTCTAAAAAAAAAATTTTTAAACTGCATTTGAATTCAAAAAAAACAAAAATATATCCCTGGTTAAAATTGGGCAGACTTAAAAAAAAATTGGAAATTTAAGATTTTAAAGTACATTTCAGAATTTTTTTTGTCTTTAAAAAATAAAAACCAAAAATTTAAACAAAAAAGTGCAGTTTTTTTCCCTTTAAAAATAAGTCAAAACATAAGGTAATTTGAAACTTAATCTTTAAACTCTGAGTAACCTTACCCAAAAATTTTTTTTGTACATTAAAACAAAAAATTTTTGATCATTAAAACTTTTTTGTTTGTTATAAATTAGAATTACTAGCAGCCCACGAAAGCCCAATAAATTTCCCAAAAAAAACCCAAATAAACTTTCTGTAATGCATCTAATTTTGCTTGCTTTTCAGTGTGCACAAAACCATGCTTTTATCAAGGTTTAAAACGGGTGGGTTTTTGAAATTAAATTTCCCTGACCCAATTCGAAGGCGGCTTCTTTCCCCGACCCCAAACATTTTGTGGCTCGATATTGGATCAATGTAATGGTTGTCCCAGAAATCATGCATTGACAAAATTTCCCCCTTTTGGGCTTGGGAAAGGGGTATGATTAAATTTTTATTTTTGTTATGGATTACATGCCCAAATTTTCTCAGCTGTGCTTTTGCTAAGAAAAGGGGAAAGATTTTAAAATAGCTTAACATGATTCTCTTTAAACCTTATTTTTTTCCCAACACCCCAAAACCCAAAAGGGAGTCAGGTTAAAATAAAATGGAAGCCGTGTACATACCTTTGCATCCCCTCTGGGGATTGAACCTCAGATATGGAAGGCCCGAAGCCTCTACAATTTTTGGGGTGTGTCTTTGTCTTTTTTGGAATTTTAGATCTAAGTATATATATATAAAATTAAATTTGGGGAAAAGAAATTTTTTAAAGAAGTTATGAAAAAAAAAGGGGAACTTTTTAAAAATAGCGAAAACATGATTGTCAATTACAGAAATTTTTTTTTGTGGTGTTATGAGTTTTTGCTGTCATAAAGGGGTTGATTATCATTATTTGTTTCAATCAGGGTCATTTTTTGCGATGTGTTTTATTTAAATTACATTCCGTGTTTGTCAATGCGTTGTAAAGATAAGGGGTTTCATTCATGGGTTTGTTTCTTACTGCACCCAATAAACAGCTTGTCTTCCTTTTTTATCTGAGATGTGACAGACTGCATCCGGGGGGGTTTTTTTTTACCCCTTTTTTTACCGGGACATTCATTTTTTCCCCCGTTGGGGTTTTTGTTTTTCCCATTGAGCTGCACTTTTTGAATATGCTTGTATGTATCAGGGGGCTTCAAAATTTTTTTGCTGCCTTCTCAATTTTTGAAATTGGTTTTTTTCCCAACTTTTTGGAACTTTTGCTTTTTGTCTGTACTGTGTCAGTTCCCGTGAGCCACTTGGTGTTCTTGCATAAAAGGTTTCCCCCAGCGTTGCTTTTGCCATCCAGGGATGCCCGGGCTGTATATAATGTCAGCTAAGACCCGGCCAAAAAAATTTCTCCAGGTTTTGCTGATTTTGTCCCAAAACCCCCCGGGCCATCAATCTTCCTTTTGAAAACCCACAGTCTTTCCCCCGTGAATATTTGCGGTAGTGTTTCTATTGGATTACGGGGACGGCCTTATATGGGAGGTAAAAAATTCCCAAGGCGCCACCCTTTTTCTATGAATTTAATTTAATAAAAAACTTACTTTCCCCCTTCTTTTTTTTCCACGTAGCTGTACTTATGAATATCTTTTATTTATAAAAAAAACCTTGTACATCACTTCTTCATAATCTTTTGCCTTCCCCAGTTGTGAAATGGGCGTTTTGTTAAAGCTGTTTGGGGGGTCTTCCTTTTTTCCTGTTCCCTTAAAGTAGGAGGTAAGTTTCCGCCCCCTCCACCCTTTGGCCCCAACCCCCATTCTTATATGGAAAAAATGGCTTCCAGTTATGACCATTACGTAAAATTTCGAAATGAAACCTGCCCAATTTTTTGGCAAGTAAGCTGGGGGAATGGCCTGCCAAATTTAAACCCTTCTACCTACGGGAAGTTGGAGAACTAGTGATGGGGCCCAGTGAGTGCGTGGAGGGGAGTAGTGGGGGGCTTTCCCTTTTTTATTAGTATAGATAACAGCAAGGGTTTTTGGGGCCCTTTCCCCTTTTTAAAATGAGACTCTTTGTAATTTTACAACGGGGGTTTGGGGGGAAGGTAAAAAACAAGTTTGGTAAATGTTTCTCTGCTGTTTCTCAGCCCAACCCCCACGGGAAAAACCAGACTCCCAAAGTTGGAAAAATTTTTGCTCAACAAATGTGGGGTGGCAGGGGGAAAAAGTATTTTTCCCCCATTGGTCTAAAGTATGGCTCCTTGGAACTTCTTGTATAAAAAAAGCCTTTAATTCCCAAAATTTATTGGCAAAAATTGGTTGGACAAAAAACCTAAAAAATTCATTGCTTTACCTCCTCTCTTACCAAACTGTTGAAGACCATCACACCATAAACGGAAATGGACAAAAAAATGAAAGATCACAGCTCAGCGATATTGGGACGGGCCCCGGGCCTGTTCTGAAAAAAACTGACCACACATGATGCCTTGGCTAGAGACATTTTAAGTAACAACAAGTTTGTGTCCCCCTTGAAACTACACTACTATTTATCAGGTTTTTTCAGTTGCCAATTTCAAATGTACTTTGTATATTTTTTATTTTTTTGAATATTATCAATAATGCATTATAAAACTGTAACAACCCCCTGCTTGTTTTTTACTACCCCTAATTCCTGGGGGTTATAGATGTAAAAAGGAATAGGGGGAAAAAGATAAAACTGTAATACCTTATAAACAGTGGTAAGTCTGTAAATTTTGAAACAATCCCCCAAAACACATATTCAAATACCAAGGGGGAAAGAAGTAATATATTACTTTCCCAAGACAAAAAAAGGGTTTTTATAAGCTTTATCCCGTTAGTCTCAAAGTCTCTTTTCTTGTGGGGCGACTGGGATTTTTAACCTGAATAAGTTTCAAAGCGTTTGATAAATTTAAAGCATGACAGAAATTTTTAACCCTTTTAAAACCAACTGCTCTTGTGCGTGTCTGATTCTTTTTCTTGGCGTCGATCTTTTAAAAAAGCCTGTACAGCAGCTGTCCTTTAATCTCACTTTTTTGTCTTGCAGGATTTTAAAAGGGTGTCAAATTGAGATGATCATGTCTAAACCCAAGATTTTTTTTTTAATTAATTAGAATATAGATATATATTTATATCTATCTAAACCCCTTTAAATTTAATTTATTTAAAATTTTATTTTTACAAAGAAAAACCCAAGTTTTAAATTTTTTTGATGTTTGGATGAAACAAAAAAAATTCTCTGCATTTTTTTTTTTTCTTGTAATTTTTTTATTTATGTTAAAATTTTGGGGAAAAGGTTGGGGCACAGATGGTTACCTTTAAAAAATCTCATAATACATGAATGCAACAAATCATGTTTGGGTTTTTTAAAACCCCAACATTTAAAACATTTCCCCCAAACACTATGAAAGACATTGTAAATCAGTAAGCTGAAAAAAGGCCTTCTTGATACAACCAAATCTAAAAGGTTATTTTATGAATAGTGTTCTTTACAGCGGGTTTTTTTGTCTATTTGCCTTTTCTTTCCTTTCCAATATTTAGCCCCCCAAAAAAAGCAACAGCCCCCAAAATTTTGGGAGATAGAAGATTTATTCCCCTTCTTATCCCTTTTTTGGGAATATTTAAAAAAAGCCCAAAAACCCCTGTTTTTTTTGGGACAATGAAGACCTTCTAACAGAATATTTATCTTTTTATATTATTTATGCTGTTGCTTATTTTTTTTTTATAAATTTTATTTTTTTAATAAATAAAAATTGATTTTCTTGTTGGAAAAGAGTTATTGTTTATCAGGTATAAAATTAATGTAATATTTAAAATTTTGGGCCAACCCCTAAATAGAACTATTTTGCCATCTGTAACAGCTAAAATACCCGTAGTCTACCCCCAAAAAAAAGATCCCATGCTTTTGGATATGTCACTGCAAAATTTCCCCCCTGTAAAACCCTTCCCTTGGAATAATGTTGGAATGGTTTTTTTTACCTAGTGTACTGCAATGTCCCAAGATTAGGTGGCGGGAAGTCCCCGCTATAGGTATCTGCAAAAATTAAAAAAAAAATTATACACTTTTTTTCCCTTTTTGGGTTTTTCTGTTAAATAGTTTTTTTGCTGTTTTTTTTTCCGAAATTGTTTTTTAATTGTGCTGTCAAGCGATAAAAAAGTTTAATGCATTACTTTGTGCAACTGACCCAAAATCAACCCAAATTTATTATTTTTTAATGTTGAAAATTTACCAAAAAAGATTTTTAAGAGCAATCAGCCCTTTAAAAAGTAAAATTGGAAAAAAAAATTTTTCAAAGGGTAACTGGAACAAGGGAAAAAGAAAAAGGGCCAACTATGGGGGGCTATATTCCTAAATACTTTAGGGCTGTTTTATATTTGAAACATAAAAAACAAACAATTGGGCTTAAATTGTACAACAGATGATGGTGAAGGTTTGCTTGAACTTTAATATAGGCTGGGGTCATCCTCTGAACTCTCCATCACCCCGGGGACAGATGGCAAAAAAGCGGGCAGCACTACTGAACATGAAACAAACTTCTCTCCCCCAAGGAGTTCAGTAAAGTATCCCCCAAAAATAAATTTTTAATTTATTAAATTGTGGGGGTTTATGCTTTTGTATTCACCCCTTTTAAAAAAAAATATAAAAAAACAAAAATTGGGTTTTGGGGGATTACATAGGGATCATCTTCTTATAATTTTGGCCCTTTATTAGGTCTGCACAAAAACCCTATTTTTTAAACCCGAATTAGCAATTAAAAACATTCTTTGTGGCTGTACTGTAATGTTTTTACCGGTTCCTGTTTGGCTTGTGAAGCAATCAAATTGTTTTCCCTGAATGCTGGCGACTAGCCCATTTTTTCTCTAAAGGTGGGCGTTACAGCTTCTGCGGCGCCCGCCCTGATCCCAAAAACTTTTTTAAAAAAATTTTTTTAGATTTTTTTTAAAGATTAAAACCGGCCGGGAAAAAAAAAAGAAAAAAAAAGAAGAAGGAAGGGTAGGAAAAAGGGGGGGGGGTTTGGGTATAGAATAAACAATAATAAACCAAAACCCGGGTTTAAGACCTGCAGAAGAGGGGGGGAAAAAAAAACCACAAGACAAAAACTTTTCCCAAAAACTACATGAAGATATAAAAAAGAAAAAAATTTTTGGGCAAATCATACAGTAATTATTACTGGGCTTTTAAAAGGCCACCACAATTAGATCATGTGCTGAAGATGTCCAAGTCATTTTTTGGGAAATCACCATGTAAAGCCCCTTATTTTTGCAACCAGTTTTATGAAAAGGTTTTCCCCCTAGGAATCAAATTGAGTGTGAAGGGCCACAGACCCCCCCAAAAGCGTCGCGGAAGATGGGGGGGTTTCCAAGCCCAGAGATCAGAGGTCCCCCCAAAGGCGGGGGAACCCCGGGAGGCCGTCACCAAAAGAACCCCAACCCCCACCCGGGGGCAGAGAGGATCCCCCGGGGGGTCAAAACCCAAACGGCGGCAGGGCCCGGGGAGATATCAGCGGCAAGCCCAAGGCCGCCCGCCCGCTCCCCGGTGGGGGGCCCCGGAAATAGCCCGGGCCCCGGGGGGGGCCCCCCCCGCCGGGGGGATCCAGCGGGCCCCGGGGAACCCGGGCCCCACCAGGCAGCCCCCCGGGAGGCGACCAGACAGATCCCAAGGGGCAGGGGGGGAGGAAAAGATGTTGAAAAGTATTCCCCAGATGTCCCAGGGGGGAGGAAACACCTGACATATACAGTCACACACAAACACAGTCATCACTCCCTCCCTCACCCTCTCACATACAAAATAAAACCCCCAAGACTTACGGGGGAATGCATAAACCACCCAAAATTTCCCCCCACCCCCTCCCCTAACCCCTGGCCCCGGTGCTGCCGTCCTAAAATTTACAGCCTTTCCCGGGCCCAAGGGCCCTTTCCCTTGGGGAATGGGGTGACAGGCACCCCCTAAAGCAGAAAAAAGAAACCCCACCACCCCCAGACCACAGGCAGGCGGCCCGGCCCCCACTCCTACCCCTCCACCCCCGGGCAGCTAACTGAAACAGAAGTGGGGAAAGACCTCTAGTCCCCCTCGCCTGCCCCAATGTAGTGTTGGTGTGGGGCTGAAAAAGGTGCATTTTGTTTTGGGGGGCCGGGGATTTTCCCCGGCACCGGGTTTACCGGCTGATCCCAACACACAGCCCCACCCCCCCCCAAAACTCCCCGTGACTAGGTGCATTTTTAAAATTTGGGGAAGGGGGCATTTCCGGGTGGGGCCAAAATTTCCCCCCCCGGACCTTGGTGTCCCCCCCCAAGGGCCCCCAAGTGTGCATTTGTGTGGAATTTTTTTGGGGAAAGGTGTTTTGTGCAAAAAAATTTTGGGGTGTAGGCTCCCACAGGACTGGGGAAAAGCGGGATCCATCCCCGCACCCCCCTACCCCCCCCAAGGCCCTATGTGCATGTTTGTGTGATGATGTTGGGGAGGAGGGGGGAAATGTCTGGGGGAGGGGGAGGAACGGCGGGGGGGGCCTGAGCCCTCCGGGGAGCCAGCCCCCCTACTGGCCCCAATAGGCACCCCCTTTCCCCAAAAAAATCCCCCGGGGGGGCCCCAAACCTATCTAGCCAGGGCCCCGGAAGCAGCACTACGAGCCCCCAGTCTGGGGCCACCAGCCCCACACCACCCCAGCAGAAAAATTTTACCCCCCCACATTTACCCCCAACATTCAGATTAAGTAAGCCCAAAGACCCCCGGGGATAAGCTGGATCCTCCCCCCCCGGCCCTTCCCCTCCCCGGTGGAACTGCCCCCCGGGTTCGGCCCTTTTCCCCCCGGCAGCTTTCAGGGGCCCCAACCCAAAAGGCCCCTATCCCCACCCGGGGGGCGGCCCCCCAAACCCCCTAAGCCACCAGGCCCACACCCCAGCCCAAACCCAGGGGCATTGCGGCCACTAGGCAGCGACCAGCCCCCCCGTAAAGGGGCCCCTAAGGCCCTACAAAAACCCACCAAAGCCCACCCCGGGGGAAACCCACCGGGTGGGCAGCAGCCCCAGCCCAAGACCCCCGGTAAAACCCCCCCCAGGGATCCTCCGTCTCCAGCTCAGACCCCTCCCCCCACATCCCCCAAGCATCCCGGGCCATATCAAGCCCCCATCGCTGTGCGAGGGAAACCCCGATAAAAAGGACCCCAAAAGGGGGGGAATTTGGGAAGTGGGGGAGGGGCTTCCGGTTAATATGATCCAAAAAAAAGGTTTCCCTATACGGGTTTAAATAAAAAAGGTTTCTTTTTTTTTCCCATTTATGGAATATTTTTTCTTAGCGTGCATATGGCAGTGAAACCAAAGTAACCCAAATTTGTTTCAATCGGGACATCCTCTAGGTTCCCAGCAAGAAAAATTTAAGGGGAAGTTGGGATATCACTTTCAACACTTTGACAGGTCTTCAACTCTATACAGAACCCCTTACTGTACGGGAATGTAATATCACAACTTTGGGAGATAATAGGCAAACAAGTGGGATGGGCCCCCTCCTCCCAACCCAACATAAACTCTGCTACTACTGTTGCTTAATGGGGAGAGGTGGCATCCTGCCCAAAAGGTCTATTACCCTGACAAAAAAATTCCCGGGTTTCCCCGGTACAAAAGGGTTCCCCAGTCTTTTTTAGTCAATTTTTTTGCGGTACTGTGCTTTTGTGGGGAATTAACAGGCACAATGCTTTTTTATTCCCAAAAATTTTTAAAATGGAAAACCTTGGCATTAGCCTTTAGAAAAAAAAAGTATAAAAAAACCCCAAATGTAAATGTTCATCTTGCCCGCTGTTTTAATCCCTAAAAAAAAAAAAAAGGTAATGGGGGGTTTTCTTTAAAATCAAAGTAACATTCTTTTTCTTATATAAAAAAACACCCCTTACAAAATTTCCCCCCTCATATTTTACAATTAAAATGGCATAAACATCAACCCGGCCTTTGTGCCCATATCAAAAAGACTGGTCAAATATCCCAACGGGTATGATAAAAAAATTTTGCAGCTTGTAAGAGACCCCCACACTCCCACTATCTTTTTTTGGGGCCCCAATGGGGCGTCTTTTTTTCCCAATAACAGCATCAAGATTTTTAGAAGAAAAAAAAAAAAAAAAAATTTTCTTTACCTACGGGGGTGGGGAAATCCTTATAAGCTTCTAAATTAAACCCAACTAAACATTTTTTGGGGAATGACCATTTTATTTTATTAGGGTTTTTTTGTCTCTTAGTGGTTTGTTCATTTCTTTGAAATATTTCCCTTTCCCCCAGGGGTTCCACCTAGTAAAGCTTCATTGGCGAGTGTTATCTTTAGGCCATGCTTGTTTGGCTTTTTTAAAGTTCCAGTATTTTTTGGACTGTCCGGGAGTGTCCCAATCTTTTTTTTGGGAAAGTGCGAAAAATTCACTTTTTCTGCAAAACCCAATGTGACAGAGCGTTGAATTTTGCGTTTTTAGGCCGGTTTTGAAATGAAAGCTCCTCCCCGCGAAATTAAATTTGTGCACTATCGGGATTAAAGGTACCTTTTTCCGTTTTTCTTTTACACCATAAAATTTTGCCCCATTTTTTGGGCCCCGGTGTCCCCGATTTTTCCCGGGGCCCAAAAAAGCTTGTGAATGAAATTTTCCCACTGAAAGTAAAATTTGGGTTTTTGTTCCCCCAAAAGTAGCTAGGGTTTCCCCAAGTGATGCCCAGTAAGTCCGTAAAATCGGCAAACCATCTCCTTGACCCTCAACTCCTTAGCTATTTTTGCCTACCCCTGAACCCTTCCCCACCCCGGTATCCTATTTTGGGGCTGGTTATCCGGGGAAATTTTCAAAATTGGGCGTTGGGTTGCGATCAAAATTATTGGCGCCGGCCCCCGGCCCTACCATAAAAATTTGGGCCCTTTAGCTTTTAAAAAACCTTAATTGTTTCCCCTTTAAATTTTTCGGGAATTTGGCCCGTCCATTGGTTTCTCCAAAACTCTTCGGCTTTTTTATGGCATTTTGGGGGGAAATCTTTTAATTGAAAAAAAATCTTGACTTATATGTGATTTTTACGTTTGCTCTGGTCGGGCCCGCCCCAAAAATATTTGGACCCCAGACAACTGGGTCGTGTGGGCCCCTCTCCCTTTCCCCCGGGCCCCCACTTTGAAAACCGAATCCCTTATAAAAAATGGTAAATGTATTTTTATCCAACGGGAAAATACTGCATTTATGAATATTATACTTAATGAGTTAACCCTTTAAAAATCAAATTTTGGGCTCAAGGGAAAGGAAACCAGTCCCCAACGGGCCTCAAAAAGGGTGAAACAACTTTTTTAAAGTTAGGCCTATGTATTAAATTAGCTTAGCTTTTAAATTATACCAATGCAATGAATGGGGTAAATCTAAAACATTTTAATATATACAAACTTTTGGGGGTTATCTACATGGTGTACGGAAATTTTTTCTTTAACAAAAGTTACTGTATAGTAGGAAGGGAATCGGGAATTTTTATTTGCCTTAAATTTAAAAAGCATTGGTCGGGAAAAAACAAGTTCCCTGGGAGGAGGACCACCTTCTTTTTTGTATTAAAAAAACCCCGGGCCAAGCTTCATTGAAGTTTATCTGACTTGCAGGTTCGTGTTCAATTGAAACCATTGACAGCCCATTTAATCTTTCTTTGCTCATGGTAGACGCAAATAGTTTTTTATAATAGCCAACTTACTGATCAATCGGCTCTCCTTGAGCCACCGACACAGGAAGACAACAAAAGATCCTCAGAGAAATACAGATACTTCATTAAATATTCCTTCTAACTCAAGTGAATAAATTAAGTTCAAAATATCAAGTGGATCAGACAACGCAGAGGCAGACGCTTCCTTGACATTGAATATTGCACTGTATACATGCTTCAAGTGAAGCAACTCGCTTTTCAAAAGGCTGGTAAGATCACCTGGATATTTAACTAATAAATCTGCACAAGAGGACAAGATTTCTTCAGAAGTCAGACTTCTAAAATTTAGAATTGGGTTGAATAGTTTGCAAATCTTGTCCAAAACTTCAAACTGATGGTTCATCTGCGCAATCACAGAATCCAAAATCAAATACAACACTTTTCTAGTAATCTTAGCTTCTGCTGGTTCCTCGCGCCAGCCATGCCTTCGGAATCATTGACGCGTTTGAATCTGAGAGTAAGCCTTGGCCTTTTGCGGCGACGCAGACCGTCTTCAGTTCTGTAGGAATTCCTAATTTTTTGGACACATTCTGTGCTTTGGTGAAAAACATGTGGCAATTTTCTCTCAACTACAGTAAATCATTTGAGAGATCCTTGATGTTACGTGAAGCAATTTCAAGTGAGATTGCCTTTGATTGGAGTATCAGATTTCTTTCATTGATGCACGTCAAAATTTTTAGCCAGAATGCTGCCATCAACACTGCGGTGAAGGAAGAGAAATATGTTTTCAGTCCACGTGTTTTGCTTCTAATTTCATTTGTGTACTTTTGTTGTGGACATCACTTTCTCTAGTACAGGAAGAATGCTAGGCAACTTCTGAGCAATTGGACGCACTGCATCAACTCTTGAACTCCAGCGTGTGTCACTCAGATTATGCAGAGAGCATCCTGTTGCTTCCAGCAAGAGATCCCATCTTTCTGGACAAGAGCTGAATAATTTGTAGAGGTGATTCACGCTTCCAAAAAATGTTATGGCATCTCTGCAACACGACGCAGCATTTATCCCGATCAGATTCAACGTGTGAGCTGCACATGGAGAGAATAGAGCAGCATCATTCTTTTGTAGAATGCGCGCTTGAACACCTTTCACTTTTCCGCCATATGTTTGCGCCGTTGTCAAAGCCCTGTCCACCGACAATCTGCAAGATCAATTCCATGTTCGATATGCGTGAAAGGAGCGCTTCTGCAATTTCTTCTTCTGTCTTCTGATTACACGGGAAGAACTCCACAAATCTCTCCTGTATTGACCATTTGTTCTCATCGTTCTTTGGACGTATCATAATATAAAACATTTTGTTCTGTATGAGATACGTCCAGACAGTGAGCATCACATATAATGGAAAAATAAATGGCTTCCTTTTTAAGCAAAATCTTGTCTAGAACATGTTTTCCACATAAAGAAATGAATTCGTTTTGCATCTGCCATGACAAATAATGAGTTTGCATTCTTTCACCACGCTCTCTTCTTGTCTTTTGACGCACTCCAAGTGATGTTGCAGCAAAGGATCATAATGAGATCATAATGAGATATGTAGTTCTAGTAACTCCAAAAAGTTTCCATTGTGAGGGCTTCCTATGTCTTCAGATTGTCCCAGAAAACGAGTCTTCTGGAAGCTAGAAACAATGCAACGTCAAGAGTCTACACAATAAGGCATTGAACTTGTCACTTTCAGTTTGGATTTGCTGTTGAAAGCTACTATCAACACCAAAAGCTTCCAAGCCACGTAAGAATCCCTATGCCCGGGATTTTTTCGTGATTCTGTAATCTTTCGTAAAGAAATCTCCACTGTTGTTTCTTTGGATCAAAACCTTCTCGCCTTGCCAAAAGGCTAGTACAGACATGGTGGTCCAGACTTTTACCAGAAGAAAAGAGAAGGCACGTAATGCAGTATAGAATTTGTTTGAGCTGCTCCAGACAATCCAATCTCTAAGTAACTCTTCTTGACTATTAGACAACTGGGAATGTAACAGACTTTTGGAAAACCTTTTGCCAGTGTAATCTGAAGGAATGTTTTTTATCATGTCTATTAACTGATTTTCAGTTTTTAACTTACATAAAATGATACACTGTCTGCCCCGGTCTTGCAAATGTTCTGGCCATCGCCCAGGGTCGCTGTAGTTGTGAAATTCATTTTCATGTTCGCATTATCATTTGCCTCTCTTAGTCCTAGCCCTGCTGCTAGTCCTATTGTCTCGACCTCAGTTGGAGTTACAGATGTTTTCATTTCCAGATCTGATAGTTACACAACCGTGTTCTTCGCCTGCGGGCCGCAAATCTTCACGTGGCAATTCCTGGCGGGATGTTGATGGAAAGGAAACATCTTCAGGTTCAGCAGAGGTATTAGGTTTAGGAGCATCACTGTTTTTAAAAAACTGGAGTCACATTTTAGCTTTTCAATTCTTTTTCCCATTTCTCATTCTGTTTTTTTCCCGTCGCTTTTGAGAACCAGAATTGTGTTGATTCATTGTATGTTCTATTTTGATCTGTTTGGCAAATAATGATAACTTTATTATTCAAACATGGGGATAAATAAAAATTTATTTAAAAAGATGTTAGCTCAACTAACCTTGCTGTATCATCTTCAAAGTTTTCAAAATATCCAGGTGATCCAGAATCTTTAGTGATACACACAAAACCAACGCACACTCATCACTGCTTTAAAAGCAACAATAAACACCCAAGCAAATGAATTAACAAACTCACGGAGACGGACTTCTGCTACACCATACACGCCAGCATCCATACAGTGCACAACAATATTGCTGTTGTCTGAGACAGAACAGCGCCTGTGTGTGTGTGAAGCGGAAGTATTCAATTACAGCGGCAAAAGTCAATCCATTATCCACGCATTACCCTGTACAACAAACATACTACTCAACGTCAAGCTCAAGGGCGCTGGCGGGCTCTCCTTTGTCCTTGAAAAGTGTGCCTTGCCGGCCCCTTGACAAGCGTGCTTCACCGCGACACAAGCACGATATCTACTTTGCGTGGAAGCGTGTGGCTATTAAAACACTCACTTGTATTGTTGTAAGCTAAATGATTTAACTTTTCTATTACATGTAACTTGAATAATTGTCCGAATATATATCTAGGCGCACAACATCAGCATAAAAAAACAAGGCGTAAAGGCCCTTCCGTCTAGGGCCCCGGACCTGAGTCCCGTTTGTCCACCCGGTGATAACTAAACTCGCTTCTCGGCTTGACAGTAACTACATATACACATAATCTTGGTTTTATCGGTGAGCCATTGGTCAAGTTTAAAACTGAACTTCCCATTTAAAGGACCTTTTTCCATCGTTCAACGATTAGGAATATGAAGTGACTTCTCTACGAAATAACTTGAAGGCTAGAGTGGCACACATTCAGTTTGCAGGCTCAGCATGAACTACGGGAATTTCGTAGGGTCAAAAGAACCTGGATGCTAGCGGCACTAATTTTTTAATGGCGAGTTAGAGTTAGAGTGTGTTAACACGTTAACTTTGACAGCCCTAATTTTAATGGAACTGTACACTGTAATAATGTATAAAATGCTGGGCATGTGCTTTAGAAAATTAGATTTAAGTGATATAAGTACTTCTGAAAATGTTCACTAGCTTTTAAGGCATATGAGAATTGCCACTAGTAATTTCTCGCTGATAAACAAACCACACTTACAACTCAGAATATGTTCAGTCAGACACTTACACGCCTTTTGTATTGAACTCTTAGGGACTGACAACATGGATTCTATAGTGACAGTCCACTTGTTTAGGAACAGTTCAGATAAATGATACAAATGTTAGAAAGTTTTTCTTCCTACAGAGAAAACCAGACACAACTAATTATCAAATATGTGGTAGACAGAGGCACAGGGAACATTCAAAACTTGACTTGATGTTATTTTGGTGAAATGAGGTGAACAGAATTGGCATGCTTTGCTGGGTTGAATGGACTACTTTCATCAAGATTGCTCTAGTTCTAGGGGTTGCTTGGACATCACTGGTAATTTTACAGTAATAATAATCTCTATATATGTAAAAATCCAACACTTGTCTGTATATCTGTCCACTTTTCACGAGAGAGCTACTTAACAGATTTAGATCAGGTGTTTTTCTATAATTTGCTTGAATATTCCAGATGATTTTGCAACTTCTGTCACTGTGCTAAGTATCATAGCTCGCTTGCAGGACTCGCTAATCCGAGACAGAGACTGTGAGCCGAGGGTTGGGGGAAGCGTGACATCAGGACTGGTGAGCTGGGCAGGGCCCTCCTCACTCATGTGCCTGCCTCCTTTCGAATCGCTGTACCATTGGCCACATGTTGGAGCGTACCTTGCATCCGCTTAGCTAGCAATGCCTATTTTGTTTACTGATTTTTAAAGTTTGTCCTGTATCATTATTACGCAGGTGGTGCTGCACAGGATGGCTAGTTTATAATAATTTATCCCTATGCAAATGGACTTTTAAGAAAGATAATGAACAGTACTACCATGCATGGAAATAGTTTCTGTGTTTTGGAGTTGGTATTATCCTGTGTTTACTTTTGGTCATGACGGAAGTGCTATATATTAAATACTTTGCCAGGTCCATACCCTATGAGGAAAAAGCTTGTATTAGATGAGTATACCTAATAAAACAGCAAAAGTACTGTATATAACAAATAAATCAACTGAAAGATACATTAACTAAAATTCTGCTTTTGCATTATTTAAACATGTACTGTTTATGCCAGTTTAGAGTCTACTGTGGGATTTTATTTTAAATTAAAACAACTTTGAAGGAAAATAAGGGGTGTACACAATGTGCATTCTCATATGAATGAACAACCATCTATTCATTATCCAACTCGCTATATTCGCTATATCCTAACTATAGCCAATCCCAGCCAACACAGGGCACAAGGCAGGAAACAAACCCCAGGCTGGGCGTCAGCCCACTGCAGGGCGCACACACACCATGCACACACTAGGGACAATTTAGAATTGCCAATACGCCTAACCTGCATGTTTTTGGACTGTGGGAGGAAACCGGAGTACTCTGCAGAAACCCACACTGACACGGGGAGAACATGCAAACTCCATGCTGGGAGGACCCGGGAAGCAAACCCAGGTCTCCTAACTGCAAGGCAGCAGCACTACCATTGCGCCACCTTGCCGCCCTATGAAGGAACATTTGTTCCATAAATCAAGCATATAAGAAACAAAATGAATCCACAATGATGGCTGATGCAGACAACATATTAAACAGTCAGTCAGTCATTTTCCAACCTGCTATATCCTAACACAGGGTCATGGGGGTCTGCTGGAGACAATCCCAGCCAGTACAGGGCACAAGGCAGGAACAAATCCTGGGCAGGACGCCAACCCACCACAGGACAAACACACAAACACACCAAGCACACACTAGGGACAATTTAGTATTGCCAATGCACGTAACCAGCATGTCTTTGGACTGTGGGAGGAAACCGGAGCACCCGGAGGAAACCCATGCAGACATGGGGAGAACATGCAAACTCCATGCAGGAGGACCGGGAAGCTAACAGACATATTAAACACCTAAAAGTAATATTTGTTTTTCATTACATATTTAAAAATGTTTAGTTTGTTTAAGATGTTAATTGTACTAGATATTTACAAGAATGACATTTTCTTAATATAGAATATCACAAATTTTACAAATGAGAGGAGGCCATTCACTCTATCAAAGATGTTTGACCAGCTAATACCTAAGCTATCCAAATATCTGGATTTAGATACTTCTTTAAAAGGTTGTCAATGTTTCTGCTTCAGCTACATTGTTCAGTAGCTTGTTCTGGATTCTCTCACGTCTTTACAGAAAGAAGTGCTTTCTGGCTTTGATCCTAAATGTAGTTTTGGTCTATTTCCAATGGTGTCCTCAAGTACCTGATTCACCATTAAGCTGAAAGAATTCTCCATCCATCCATCCATCCATCCTCTTCCGCTTATCCGAGGTCGGGTCGCGGGGGCAGCAGCTTAAGCAGAGAGGCCCAGACTTCCCTCTCCCCGGCCACTTCTTCCAGCTCTTCCGGGAGAATCCCATGCATTCCCAGGCCAGCCGGAGACATAGTCCCTCCAGCGTGTCCTGGGTCTTCCCCGGGCCTCCTCCCGGTTGGACGCGTGCCGAACACCTCACCAGGGAGGCGTCCAGGAGGCATCCTGATCAGATGCCCGAGCCACCTCATCTGACTCCTCTCGACGCGGAGGAGCAGCGGTCTACTTCTGAGCCCTCCCGGATGACTGAGCTTCTCACCCTATCTTTAAGGGAAAGCCCAGACACCCTGCGGAGGAAACTCATTTCAGCCGCTTGTATTCGAATCTCGCTCTTTCGGTCACTACCCATAGCTCATGACCATAGGTGAGGGTAGGAGTAGATCGACTGGTAAATTGAGAGCTTTGCCTTACGGCTCAGCTCCTTTTCACCACGACAGACCGATGCAGAGCCCGCATCACCGCGGATGCCGCACCGATCCGTCTGTCAATCTCACGCCCATTCTTCCCTCACTCGTGAACAAGACCCCGAGATACTTGAACTCCTCCACTTGGGGCAGGATCTCTCCTCCAACCCTGAGAGGGCACTCCACCCTTTTCCGGCTGAGGACCATGCTCTCGGATTTGGAGGTGCTGATTCTCATCCCAGCCGCTTCACACTCAGCTGCTAACCGATCCAGAGAGAGCTGAAGATCACGGCCTGATGAAGCAAACAGGACAACATCATCTGCAAAGAGCAGTGACCCAATCCTGAGTCCACCAAACCGGACCCCTTCAACACCCTGGCTGCTTAGAAATTCTGTCCATAAAAGTTATGAACAGAATCGGTGACAAAGGGCAGCCCTGGCGGAGTCCAACTCTCACTGGAAACGGGCTCGACTTACTGCCGGCAATGCGGACCAAGCTCTGACACGCGTTGTACAGAGACCGAACAGCTCTTATCAGGGGTCCGTACCCCATACTCCCGAGCACCCCCACAGGATTCCCGAGGGACACGGTCGAATGCCTTTTCCAAGTCCACAAAACACATGTAGACCGGTCGGGCAAACTCCCATGCACCCTCCAGGACTCTGCTAAGGGTGAAGAGCTGGTCCACTGTTCCGCGACCAGGACGAAACCCACACTGTTCCTCCTGAATCCGAGGTTCACTATCCGACGGACCCTCCTCTCCAGAACCCCCTAATAGACTTTTCCAGGGAGGCTGAGGAGTGTGATCCCTCTATAGTTGGAACACACCCTCCGGTCCCCCTTTTTAAAGAGGGGGACCACCACCCCGGTCTGCCAATCCGAGGCACTGTCCTCGATGTCCATGCGATGTTGCAGAGACGTGTCAACCAAGACAGTCCTACAACATCCAGAGCCTTAAGGAACTCGGGTGTATCTCATCCACCCCGGGCCCTGCCACCAAGGAGTTTTTGACCACCTCGGGGACTTCAGTCCCAGAGATGGGAGAGCCCACCCTCAGAGTCCCCAGGCTCTGCTTCCTCATTGGAAGGCATGTTAGTGGGATTGAGGAGGTCGAAGTACTCCTCCCACCGACCACAACGCCCCGAAGTCGAGGTCAGCAGCGCACCATCCCCACCATATACGGTGTTGACACTGCACTGCTTCCCCCTCCTGAGACGCCGGACGGTGGACCAGAATCTCCTCGAAGCCGTCCAAAGTCGCTCTCCATGGCCTCTACAAACTCCTCCCATGCCCGAGTTTTGCCTCAGCAACAACCCAAGCAGCTGCTCCGCTTGGCCTGCCGGTACCTATCAGCTGCCTCCAGAGACCCACAGGACAAAAAAGTCCTATAGGACTCCTTCTTCAGCTTGACGGCATCCCTCACCGCCGGTGTCCACCAACGGGTTCGGGATTGCCGCCACGACAGGCACCGACCACCTTGCGGCCACAGCTCCGTCAGCCCTTCAACAATAGAGGCACGGAACATGGCCCATTCGACTCAATGTCCCCCACCTCCCTCAGGACATGGTTGAAGTTCTGCCGGAGGTGGGAGTTGAAGCTACTTCTGACAGGGGACTCTGCCAGCCGTTCCCAGCAGACCCTCACAACACGCTTGGGCCTACCAGGTCTGACCGCATCTTCCCCACCATCGAAGCCAACTCACCACCAGGTGGTGATCAGTTGACAGCTCGCCTCTCTTCACCCGAAAGTGTCCAAGACATATGGCCGCAAGTCCGACATACCCACCACAAAGTCGATCATCGACCTGAGGCCTAGGGTGTCCTGGTGCCAAGTGCACATATGAACACCCTTATGCTTGAACATGGTGTTCGTTATGGACAATCCATGACGAGCACAGAAGTCCAATAACAAAACACCGCTCTGGTTCAGATCGGGGGGGCCATTCCTCCCAATCCACCCTTCCAGGTCTCACTGTCATTGCCCACGTGAGCATTGAAGTCTCCCAGCAAAACGAGGGAATCCCCAGAAGGTATGCCCTCTAGCAACCCCTCCAGAGACTCCAAAAAGGGTGGATACTCCAAACTGCTGTTGCGATATGACAAACAACAGTCAGGACCCTTCCCCACCCGAGGCGGAGGGAGGCCACCCTCTCGTCCCACCGGGTAAACCCCAATGCACAGGCTCCAGTAGGGGGCAATAAGTATGCCCACACCTGCTCGGCGCTCTCACCGGGGCAACTCCAGAGTGGTAGAGAGTCCAGCCCCTCTCAAGGAGATTGGTTCCAGAGTCCAAGCTGTGCCGAGGTGAGTCCGACATATCTAGCTAGCCGCTCTCGACCTCGCAAGACTAGCTCAGGCTCCTTCCCCTTCAGAGAGGTGACATTCCACGCCCCAAGAGCCAGTTTCTGTAGCCGAGGATCAGACCGCCAATGTCCCCGCCTTTGGCCACCACCCAATGTGAACCCATGGGGAGGAGAACCCACGCTACCTCTTCGGGCTGTGCCGAGCCAGGCCATGGGTGCAGGCCCGCCACCAGGCGCCGCCATCGAGCCCCACCTCCAGGCCTGGCTCCAGAGGGGGCCCGGTGACCAGCGTCGGCAAGGGAAAAGCGTCCCAAGGTTTGGCTCATCATTGGAGGTTTGTTGAACCGCTCTTTGTCTCATCCCTCACCTAGGACCAGTTTGCCTTGGGTGGCCCTACCAGGGGCATAAAGCCTCGGACAACATAGCTCCTAGGATCATTGGGACACGCAAACCCCTCCACCACGATAAGGTGACGGTTCAAGGAGGAGTGAAAGAATTCTACTGGATCTATTTTATCAATTGTAATATAACACTTATAACAATTCATATAAAGATGTTGTGTATAAACTTTCATATTTTCCCAAAATAAAACAAATTAGAAAGAACAACGTGCCAAAGAGTTTTTTTTACGTAAGTGAAAGATAACAATAATGAACTACATTTATCCTACTTGCAAAAAGTCATACTTATTTCACAACTCACTAATGGAACTCTGCTTTCAGGTTTTCTTGCTGAAAATCATCACTGAAAGAAAGGTGTGGCAGTACTGGAGGTTGAGAAACAGTTCAGACAAATGATGAAACCGGTTTTTATACCACATTCCTGAAACTAAAAGATCTGGAAAAACTACTTTGTATTTAAAGTGATATTTACAGGAAAATCAAGTTTTAATCCAGTTTGTGTGATACATTAAGTTGGTCCCAACATTTACTTATCTAATACAAGCAAATCCAACTATTTATAATAAATTAAATTCCAAAACACACACCCACATTAACTTTTGAATCACTTATCAATTTATTATTTATTTAGAAGGAGGGTACAATATGAGGGAAAACGTACATATGAAAAGGGTAGATGGTATCAATCGTGAATCAACTAGTCTTGGGGCTAAAGTAGACCCACCATGCCATCTTAAAGCCTCTTAAAGCTATATACAGTATGTATTAGACTTTCCAAAAACACCAGTAATAAAGCATTCACATTAGAATGGCCCCGCCCCTCGCACATAACTTGAATTAAGCCTGTTTTGAAAATTGACAGATGTAGTAGCATCTGCAGGGGAAGACTCAATGTCACGGATGCAACTTTGAGCCGACTACCACGACACTGTGACAATTAATCAGTGGCAATGCTGTATTTGATTGAGTTACCAACCACAAAAAACTGTAAACGTTTATGATATCAGTTAACCATCAGCCAGTCCACACACTGTGCGGAAACTAACTTTTATGCAAGCAGCAAGAAGAAGGAAACAAGACAACTGTTTACTCAGACCACTCCCCTGCCCTGCACCCCGTATCACTAATGGTGACGTGCATGATTTTTAGTCCAAGCCAGTGCTTTAAAACAAATATAGACAATGGAAATATTTAAGATATAAAGCCATATTCCAACATCTATGAAAACCGCGTTAAAAACTCTTTAGTCAACAT
Source organism: Polypterus senegalus (assembly GCF_016835505.1). Classification (NCBI taxonomy): domain Eukaryota; kingdom Metazoa; phylum Chordata; class Cladistia; order Polypteriformes; family Polypteridae; genus Polypterus; species Polypterus senegalus. The sequence continues at coordinate 64,083 of NW_024382596.1, forward strand.
TGCGCGTTAAACGAACGTCCACTCTAAAAAGTACAAATACGTAAGCAACAGTTCACAATTTTTTAATTTTACATGCAGTTCAACGTATATATTATATATATATATATATGGTGCATTTATACTTTTTACTTAAAAGCGCATGTGGTGATAAAATTAATTTTTAACTCGGTCTCACAGGACCACATAAAGCCGAACTCTAGTAATGTAGAATACATTGATTACAATTCCTTGCGGTTCCTCACAGGTAAAGTGTTCCTACCTGGTCCAAAAGCAAAAGCACAGAAACTCGCTGACGGGATATAAGAAGGTGGAACCTGTCGTTCTAAAGGCAACTGGGGCTTTATTTTCCATACTGCATTGTCAGTGTCACTGGTCCCATGTGTTTCAAGGAATGTTATGTATGCAGTCGACGTCGCGTCCTTACAAACCTTATTTCATTTCAAATAAACCCAGCTTTTACTCCCTACTGCCTGCTTAGTAAAACAACGAAAATGACACTGTACACCACCAACAGAATCTGATTAACTGAAACGCGCGCCCTTGATTGGCACAGCAACAGGTAAACCGGGCTGTCAGTTCGATTTAATATCAAATGTAAGACATCGGATAGGCGGTTTAAAACAAGGGGGCAGTATTAGCAAAACAATTGCTCGTTACTGGCTGTAAGCTTGTCGAGCTGTTTCTTGCGTTGCTTGGCGACTGCAAAGCATATTCCCTGTATGTTAAAGAACTTCATAAAGTCTGCAATGTTAGTATTTGTAGGTATTTTACATTGTAGTTCAGAATTCCTATTTTATAGATTAGCCACTGGTCTAAACAGTACACGAGGATTATTACGGTTGTTAGATGCTAATCTAGAATAACAATCCGAGCGGGCCGTAAACAGATCTTTTTTTTATATACTTTTTAACACTCCCTCTTCTTGCACTGCAGAAGACCAGCAGCTTTGTTGCTCTCCACCTATGCTGCAGTTTTCCACAGTCTAATGGAAGAGTGCAAGTATTCTCGTTAAACCAGGATGTTTTTATGCACTTTAATCACTTTTGTTTTAGGGAAGCTGCTGTAAAGTGACTTTATAATTTGATATTAGTTGAACTAAAATGTTTTTCACAATTAAACTGTAGTTGAGTCTCTTCAAAATATCTACAAATTGTGATGCAGTTATATTCTAAATGTTACACTATCCTTGTTTTAGTCTGGAAGTATATTGGTAAGGACAAAAACAAACTAAACAAAATTAAGTAGTTGTAATTAGATCAATGAGTGGTTATAACTATGAGTTGGGTCAAGTCAGTCTGTCAAAACGCAGTGTCCGCAAGGCTTGCAGCATTGTGCAGGAACCCCTAAAACCCCTCACATGGACTTTTTACACTTCTGCCATCCAAGAGAAGATATTGCAGCATCAAAGCCAAATCTGCCAGGCTGCAGGAGAGTTTTTACCCCCATGCTGTTAGATTCCTTAACACCAGGCTGCCCCCGGGACCTTTCACACGGCCTCAACCACCTCTAAAAACAGAACTTTTACACATGAAAATCACTGTCCTGCAAAGATGAGTGTGCATGTAGAAAAGAACTGAAAATCTCATACTGACCTTTAAGGATTTTGTCACTTTTTATCCTTCTGCTATGAAACATTCTGACCTGTCATTGTTTACACACGTCTTAAACAACTATTATCATACACTGATAATTTCTGTATTATCTATATCTATTATTTATTATTTATTTATTACATTACATATCTTACACATCATATATTGCTGCTACTTCTTTGTCCTATCTTTTGCACAATGTCTTGTCTATTTTGTGTTTTAATTTTAAATTTTTTAATTTTTAAATTTTAAATTTTAATTCTATTTTTAATTTATTATTTGCACGCTATGTTGTTACACTGTGGACCCTGAGCTTCGCATTTCATCTATCGGTATACTTAAATGTGGTTGAGATGACAATAAAGTTCACTTTGACTTTGACTTGACTTGAGTTGCTAAAAGTGTCACTTTCCACATCAATGTGTATATTGAAATTCCCCATCAACATTACAGGCTTATACTATAATTCTAATCAGATAAAAGGCTGCCAAATTGAAAAGATCTATGAAACAATCTCATAGATACAGGACTTTGTGAATGTCTAATTCTGTACCTGTAATATTTAAAACAGCAGTAAAATGCTTAGCTGTATCATTAAAACTTTTTTAACTGTCAGGTATATTTTCAGTGTATTCATTTCACAGAATAACAATGACAATAATAATAATTTAAGAAATATGCACAAAAGTTAATACATCGAACATATATCTAATGATGTAAAATATCAGTTTGATACTGTATATTAATGTGGTTTTCCAACAGATTTATGATTCTCAGTGTCCAACAGAAAGAGCTCAGCTCCACACTTGTCACTGTTTTCAGTTTTAAGAAACACTTCCAAGAAGTTAGACACTAATGGAAGTACTTGATCTAAGAAGGAAATAGACCCTAACTCTAATAATTTTTCATAATGTGGATGGTGCTATGAAGCACTAATGACCATGAGGAATGGCAGGAAAATATTTAGATGATTTTCCAGCTTTTAACAAATTTGTTCTAGATGGTTAGCATCAACACAATCTTATGATGTTTCAGAAGTACATACAAATAATTCTTTAAGATATTTTCTTCTGTCACACTCACTTTATGTAATAAAACAGTATTCATTTGCAAGGTAGTGAACACTACTTGCAACATATTTACAGCATGCAGAGAGTTTTTGCCTTAAAAATCCTCACATAAGTAAGTATGGTCATAGAAGAATAGATCACAACAAGGCTCTGAAAACACATTCTTTCAGTGTTAACACATTTATAATTGCAAGTCAAATTATATTTTATCTGACACTCATAAAAGTGTAGAAGAATTTGAAGGTTATTGAAAAATATGCAGTAAAATTGTACCAATATTTAGGTGGCCAGATATAGTGCCTGTCAGAAAATGTAAGCTGATAAGGAGTTGGTCAAAAATTTCAGAAAGCAGAAGACTGACATCACATTCATCTTCTTCAGAAGGGATACTGTTGATAGAGTGAGCAGCTTTATTTTTCTTGGATTTGCTTTCACTGACAAACTGAAGTAACAACTCATTTTAGCTCTTGTCAAAAAGGCTCACTACTTTCTCCACCTCCTCCAAAATCAGAGGTCAGCTTGTATTTCTTCATTTGTTATCACTAGAATTTATAGGTACACAGTAGAGTCCATCCTCACTGGCTGCATCACATTCTGGTACAGAGGTAGTTAAAGAGACATACTATAATACTGGCAGTAAGCCACCTTCTCCTCAGGACCCATAAAATACTAATGACATGGCACAGATTTTTTGGGTTTTGCTGACGTGTGCTTTGCAAATGCTAGAGGCTGTTGAGTTTTTGGTCTGTTCTGTGTTGTGAGATTTAAATAAAAAAAAAAATACATTTTGCTCTAAAAACTTGAGTTTTGGTTGCCGTTAAGGAGCCGTGTGGGAATTTTTAAAGCTTTTTTCCCTTTAAAAGGGTTTTTTTTTTTTTTCGCCCGCACAAGAGCAAAAGTAGCTGGGTGTTTGGAGATGCGCTTGGAAAAGTTACTTGTATTTGTACTTGTTACCTGTACCTGTTTTTTGTTCTTGTTATCTGTGTTTGAATTAGCATCGAGGAGTCAGGGTAGAAAGCAGCAGTAACTGATATCGGCATTTGTAAGTAAATAACCGCGTCATTATAACAGCGATTCCTTAGTGTAAAGGAAAAGAAAAAAGGCCGCGGAGGACTTCAAAGCAGTAAAAGGGAAGGCTCTTGGCTCAGGAGTACGCAGGTAAGTGGCCAGCGTTAAGACACCGATCAGGCACAAGGAGCAAATAAAGTAGTAAAGTTTTATTTATTTGTTTATTTTAGATTAAACAGTCCTTAGCAGTCCAGAGGTAGAAGAGTTAAGTGGGCGAAAGCTTAAGGGTTCATTAATACAGGGCAATACAAACAGTGCGAGTGGAGAGCTTATAAGTAAGAGCGCAAAGTTAGGAGAAGAGACAGAGAAAAGTAAAGTTAACCTCATAGAAAGACAGATAGCAGGCAGCTGAGAGGGAGAACAGTACAGGAGCTTAAGGGAAAAGGTGTAAAATATCTGCAGCAATCTTAGTGTTACCATTTAAGTTAAGGAGCAGCTGAAAGAAGAAGAAATTTTTAGAAAAAAAAAGTTAAGGCAGTTTAGTAATCTCAAATCAAATTTTAATGATGAGGCCAGTGCAATGCAAGTCCTGTTGGATGTTGGACTTTTTAGATGTTTTGGAAGAGCCATTTGTCTATGAGGGCTACATCTGCAAGAGATGCCAGCTAATCCAGCACCTCAAGCTCAAGGTAGTGAACTGGAGGAGAAGTAGCGTGGGAGGAGATTCTAGACCAGACAGGTAGGAATAGGTGGGTCACGGTCACAAGGCGTAAGTTAAAGGGTTCACACTGTCTGGGGGCATCAACCCCAGAATTAGAAGTGTCAAACTGTTATCATGTCCTTGCTGAGCTGGGACGGTGACTCTGATAATTCTGAGGTGGTAGGCAGGGATCAGGAGCCCCAGTGGACCACCTCAAAACCAGCTCCCAAAAAGACAGAGGTAGTAATAGTTGGGGACTCAGTCACTAAGGGGATTGAAGCACAGGTGTGCTCTAAGAGAGAGTCTCGCATGGTGTGTTGCCTTCCAGGAGCACAGGTTGGAGACCTCCCTGGAACGGTGGATAGGCTCTTGGCCAGAGCGGGGGTGGATCCAGTTGTCATTGTCCATGTTAGAACAAATGACATACATAAGGGTAGTCTGTCAGTTCTGCGATCCAAATTCAAAGAGTTAGGCACCAAGCTGAGGAGCAGAACTGACAAGGTAGTCTTCTCCGAAGTTCTGCCTGTGCCACGCGCCAGTCCAGGTAAGATTGAGGAGATTAGAAGGCTTAATGCGTGGCTCAAATCTTGGTGCAGGGTAGAAGGGTATAGGTTTATGGGGCATTGGGACTTCTTTTGGAACAGATGGGACCTGTTCTGCGTGACAGGTTACATCTGAACTGGAGGGGCACCAATGTATTGGGGAGGCATTTGTGTAGGTTAATCGAGGATTGTTTAAAGTTTAGGACAGGTTTAAATCTATACATGGAAGAAAAAAACAATGGTGTAGAAATAAAAATGCATAGTAATGTAAATTCTAAGCAAACATTTAAATGTAGAAGGAGTAACACAAAAATAGCTTGCCTTAATGCTATAAGTATCACAAATAAGGTAAGTGAGTTGGAGTTGTATGTAGCAGAGCATAATTATGATGATATAGCAATAACAGAAACCTGGCTAAATAACAAAGATGGGCATGAGTGTAACATAGAGGGATACACATTTTTTAGGAAGGATAGACAGAACAAAAAAGGTGGTGAGGTTGGTGTTTATGCCAAACAGGGTTTAAATGTAAGACCTCTTCAGTTGGATGATGAGCCCCATCTTAGTGAGGACAATAAGCTTAACATGCATGGAAAATTAATGGAAGGAATTATTAAGTTTAAGATTTAGCAACACATGGCAAGGACAGGAGTTATTCTGAACAGTCAGCATGGGTTCAGAAGAGGGAGGTTGTGTTTTATTAACATGCTGGAATTCTATGAGGAGGCAACAAAAGGATATAATCAAAGTGGAGCATATGATATTATTTATCTGGACTTTCAGAAACCATTTGATAAGGTGCCACATGAGAGGTTGGGCATCAAATTAAAAGAAGGGGGAGTTCAGGGTAATGTTTTTAGATGGGTGCAGAATTGGCTCAGACACAGGAAGCAGAGGGTGATGGTGCGAGGAACCCCATTAGAACTGGCAAATGTTAAGACTGGTGTTCCGCAGGGGTCAGTGCTAGGGACACTGCTATTTTTAATATATATATAAATGATTTAGATAGGAATATAAGTAACAAGCTGGTTAAATTTTCAAATGATATCAAAATAGGTGGATTAGCAGATAATTTGGAATCCATTATATCATTACAGAAGGACTTGGATAACATACAGAATTGGGCAGATTTGTGGCAGATGAAATTAAATGTCAGTAAATGTAAAGTATTACACATAGGAAGTAAAAATGTTAAGTTTGAATACATAATTGAAAGTACACCTTATGAGAAGGATTTAGGAGTCATAGTGGACTCTAAGCTATCAACTTCCCGACAGTGTTCAGAAGCCATTAAGAAGGCTAACAGAATGTTAGGATATATAGCACAATGTATGGAGTACAAGTCCAAGGAGGTTATGCTTATCCTTTATAAAAGGAGGCCTCATCTTGAATACTATGTGCAGTTTTGGTCTCCAGGACACAAAAAGGACATAGTAGCGCTAGAAAAGGTCCTGAGAGGAGCGACTAGGCTGATTCCCGGGCTACAGGGGTTGAATTATGAGGAAAGATTAAAAGAGCTGAGCCTTTAAGCAGAAGAAGTAACATGATTGAAGTGGTTTAAAAATTATGAAGGGAATTAGTAGTGGATCAAGACTGTTATTTTAAAATTAGTTCATCAAGAACACGGGGACACAGTTGGAAACTTGTTAAGAGTAAATTTCGCACAAACGTTAGGAAGTTTTTCTTTACACAAAGAACAATAGACACTTGGAATAAGCTACCAAGTAGTGGGGTAGACAGTAAGACTTTAGGGACTTTCAAAACTCGACTTTGTTTTCTTGGAAGAAATAAGTGGAGAGGACTGGCGAGCTTTGTTGGGCTGAATGACCTGTTCTCGTCTAGAGTGTTCTAATGTTCTAATTCGCCAAAATAACAGTGGTTGGACCTCCATGAAAAAACATGTACAAAAGAAAACTGAATTAATACTCTCATATTTAGCATTTTCGCACATTTAATTTTTTTGGGGTGCTGTTATTGACATAAAAAAAGTTCTGATCTGAAGTAGTCTAGCTAAAGCCAGACATACTGTATAATATATACATCTGGAGACAACCGTAAGTGAATTTTGCTTAAAACCGAGTGGGATCAGACAGCTCACTGAATGTCACATTACTGAACTAATCCATTGCCTCATGAAAGCAGTGGTCAAAGTAGGGGCAGTAATTGTGAACTGTGAATATCAGAGGTGTTCTTGTTGAGTCTGGAGTTCCTGTTTACAATGCACCGTGTACAGTTGAAAAGCCTCCTGAAAAATCCTTATTAGAGATATGAAAATATATTGCGTGTGCAATAAACATAACCACATATGATAAACATAATATGATGCAAGGGAAAAGTCTTTCTGTAGCATCAGATTTTACATTTGCATTTAGTGGCATCAATGGACAAAAAGTGAACATGACTGATATGTTATCACAGGTGCTGCATGTGCTCTTGATTGTCCAGTGTTACAATGATAGTGTAGGAGTCAATGTAAGTCCGAAAGAATTGGGAGCTATATTCATGAAAATATGAAATGCAAACTATGTATTTGAAGTAAATGGTGTCTTACATTTCATCAAAAGGACTGCTGCTAAAACAGCTGAAAGAAGAGCCCCAGGAGATTCAGATTTCTGTACACAAAACATCTGAATCAACAAATCTATCCAACAACACTAATAGATGTACAGATAAGGCTGCACAGCATTCAACTGCTGAGTACGCGACTAAACAAATAATTAAAGAAATTTAGTGTTGTAACACATTGTATATCTATAGATCACAATACTTATCTAAACTGTTTGGTGTTGCTATATCATACAGTGATACAATAGAATCACAGAAAGATATTGATGCAGACACAGGGACTTCTCAAACGTATGTAGCCCAGCAGCTGCAGTTGTCTAAGTGTGTGTTTCTGTTGTGACCTTTGGCCGGCTTGTCATCCTGGCCAATACCCCCCAGGCCGCCAGATGGAGCCCTCCCTGCAGTATGGAGGTGCCCCGAAGACCAGCAGGGAGTCATGGACTATGTAGTTTTTATCCTCAGCCTTGCTGGATACCACAGGGTCTGCAAGAGGGAGCTGCAGGGAGGACCAAAGACTTCTTTGTGCCCTATGACCCGGAAGTTCATCAAAGGAAGAGTGACGGCTTCCAGGGTGAAGAAAAGAACTTTTTACCTGACCCGGAAGTGATACAGCATCACATGGACTGGGGTTGGGAATACTTCTGGGTCAGGGAATATAAAAGGACTGTGAGAGCTCCCAGACAGCGAGCTGAGCTGGGTGGAAGGGTGCCAAGCGTCTGGGAGTTGGAGGATTGTATTATCGTTATTGATTGTGATTTGTATGAGCATAGTGGAGGAGAGGGTGCTTTGTGCACTGTGGCGATTTAATAAAGTCAAGTATTGGACTTTTACCTGGTGTCTGGAGTCGTAGACAGGGGTTCAAGGGCGATAGTGCCCCCTATCTGTCACACTGTGACAATTATTAAGGTTCAGTTAACTTGTGCTACTGAGCTCTTGAATGGATAATAACAATTATTTTTTAATTTTCTCAGTGTCAATTTCTTTTGCGCTCTAGTCAATATATACTTAACTGAAGCAGTGATTGTTTAGTATGGATTTAAAAGCTGAGCGAGGAGGAGTGCCTTTTATTAGCAACAGGCAGATTCATTTTACAGCTTTGGGGCCCTGAAATGAAAAGCTCAACCTCCCTCTGTTATTTTATTAATAATTGGAATCATAAGTAGGCCAGCATCTTGAGATCTTAATGTGCACTCAGGTCTGTAGGTTCAGAAAAGTATCAGGGCCTTGGTCATTTAAGGCTTTATATGTTAAAAGAAAGATTTTAAACTATACCCTAAACTTAATTGGGAGCCAGTGTAAGGACATAAGAACTGCAGATATAGGTTTGCACTTTCTTGTTCTTGTAATAATTCTTGCAGCAGCATTTTGAATTAACTGATAGCTGTATAAAGAACAGTTTGAACAACAAGTGAACACAACATTGCAGTAGTCAATCCTACTAGAAGTAATTGCATGAATTAATGCCTTATGCCTGTGTATTAAAATAGAAGTATCGATGGCATCAAATGCTGTGGTTAAATCTAACAAAATAAATACATTGTAATTTCCTTTATCATAGGATATTAGATGTCCTTTACAACACATGTTAGTGCTGTTTATGTACTATGACCAGAACGGAAGCAAGGCTGGAAATTCTAAAATAAACTGTAATATGTAAGGTGAGATTGAAGCTGATTGTCAACTACTTTTCCCAGTATTTTAGAGAAAAGGGTTACATTTGAAATGGGTCTATAATTATTAAGTGTATGTGGGGACAGGTCTAACTTTTTAAGTCATGGTTTGATAGTTTTAGTGCATACGGAAGACTTCACCATTCAGTAATGAGCTAGTTAAAGTCCTAAGAGTAGATGCTGTCAGAACATCCATTGATCTTTTTACTAGTTTTGTTGGCACTGGGTCAAAGGAACAAGTAGTTGGATTGACTGATAGAGTCAGTATAATTTTTGGGTTGCTTAATCATTATCAAGTTCCTAATGCAGTCATCTAAAGGGAGTATTTACCCTACCAACTCTAAATTATTTAAGCGTTTTTGGCAGGTGAAGCTTTCTGTATTGTTGGCCAGAAAACCAGAACTGTAAATGTTGCAAGACACACTCTATATAGATGTGGCTTTGGTGGGCAGAGAGTAGATGGAACTTAGGTTAGGCAGCAAGTTAATCTTTATCCTTGTCTGTAGAAGCTTCTGTGCTTTCTGCATTCAGCTAAATTGCTAGGAGACTTTAGGCTTTGAATTTCACCATCCGCTGGACGTTCACCCCTTCACTCTGTTGGTTACTTCTCGTTGGATGTCAACTTTTACTCCATCTAAACCTTTTACTGATGGATTTGATTAATTTTTTACTCTAGGTTTGTTTTCCAGTTGTACTTTTCTGGTGCTGTAAAACACTATGTGCGTATATAAGATGCCACTCATGCTTTCGCTTGCTGCACTTCTCGGGCAAATATGTTATATACACTAAAACTTTGGAAGAAGCCTTCATCTTCACTATTAGCCATGGAAAGGAAATCTTGCAAAAAATCCTCTTTATATGCTTTGTGCTGTGTGCCACTCAATGTTAATTACCATTAACCCATTTATTCATTATTCACTCCAAAATATGGCCTTCTCTAACATGCCATCTTTAATCTACGGTTGTCACAAGCAGTGATGGCTGGTAAAAAAATTTGGGCAGTCCTCACAGTGTACCACTGTGCCATTGAAAAAACATGCTGTAGATGACTGCAGCTACTTTCATTCCGCTTGCATTTTTCAGAAAGATTTTTAGGTCTCATGCCACATTGATGCACATTGGATCAACACTTTGAAACAGCAAACAGGGAAAGCAAAAAAGGCATTACTTATACCACATCCAGTTAGCCAACTCCGTTTGTCACAACAAGAGAGGAGAAAATCACTATGTAAGCTTGTTCTTAATCATTTGCCCATTGCTGAATTCTTAAGTCAGGTCGGTCTGGTCCAAGCTCCTTTATTTTCTTTTCTTCAAATGAACAATTTATGAAGGGGTATTTAATTAAAGAAATAACCATTTTCTTTGATTTCTGAAGTTCCACTTGAAGTTACCATCTCTGTAAAGCTGCACTTGCTCATCTGTAGTTGCATTAATGACAGGTATAAACTGTGAACCATTGAAGTGAGCTTGAAATAGTGTGTCAATAATTGTTCAGTCACATTAGATTAAAAAAAAAAACCTACAACAATACTGATTTGCTGCCAATAAATGTGAGAGTGTTTGTGGTACAGAAAAGAATGCGAAAGCAACCAATTAAAGGGCAGTTCAGGTCACCTGCTTGCCAAAGATTAAGGACTTACATGCACTGTCATTTGGCCGGAGTCCTCACTCAGGACATACAGGGAGTGCAGAATTATTAAGCAAGTTGTATTTTTGAGGATTAATTTTAATATGGAACAAACACAGTGCTATCAGTCAATCCCAAAATGTTAATAAACCTGAAACCTGAATGTTTCACAACAGAAATGTGAGTGTGAACATCATCAGGGGAATACATATGTGCACAATTATTAGGCAACTATTAGTGTGCAGATTTATTATGCAACTAAAGGAAAAATGAAAATTTTCCCATCTCACTTGTTTATTTTCATCTGTTATAGTGAGAATAATGAACAAACACCTCAAAATTTACAAATAAACATCTCTGACATTTCAAAAAAATCAATCAATGAATGACCAATATAGCCACCCTTCTTTCCAATAACAGTCATAAGCCTTTCTATTCATGGAGTCTGTCAGTTTCTTGATCTGTTGACGATCAGCTTTTGTGGAGCAGTGACTACAGCCTCCCAGACACTCTTCAGAGAGGTGTATTGTATTTCTCCCCCGTAAATCTAGCATTTAAGAAGTGCCCACAAGTTCTCGATAGGGTTTAGGTCAGATGAGGAAGGGGGGCCATGTCATTATTCCTTCATCTTTAAGGCCTTTACTGGCTGGCCACGCAGTGGAGAACTTCGATGCAAGTGATGGAGCATTGGCCTGCATAAAAATCATGGTCTTTTTCCTGTATCACTGTTTGAAGAAAGTGTCTTTGAAAAACTGGCAGTAGGTTTGGGAGTTGATTTTGAGTTCATCTTCAATGCAAAAGGTCCAACTAGCTCATCTTTAAAATACCAGCTCATACCAGTACCCCACCTCCACGTTGGAGTGGAGCTCTGTGCCATTACTGATCCACAGGTCCATCCATCTGGTCCATCAAGAGTCACTCTCATCTCATCGGTCCATAAAACCTTTGAAAAAAATCTGTCTTCAGATATTTCTTGGCCCAGTTTTGACGTTTCAACTTATGTTTCTTGTTCAGTGGTGGTTGGGTTTCAGCCCTCCTTACCTTGGCCATGTCTTTGAGCACTGAACACCTTGTACTTCTGGGCACTCCAGGTAGGTTGCAGCTCTGGAATATGAAAGTACTGGAGGATAATGGGTTCCTGGTAGCTTCACGTTTGATTCTTCTCAAATCTTTGGCAGCTAATTTGCGTCTTTTGTTCTCAACACATTTCTTGCGACCCTGTTGACTATTTGCAACAAAATGTTTGATGGTTCTGTGATCACACACCAATATCTTAGCAATTCCAAAAGTGCTGCATCCCTCTGAAAGACTTTTTACAATTTTTGACTTTTCAGAGTCAGTTAAATCTCTTTTTTGGCCCATTTTGCCTGAGGAAAACTAGCTGCCTAATAATTCTGTGCACCTTGATATAGGGTGTTGATCTCCTTAGGCCACACCCTCCCTTATTACACAAATACACATCACCTGACGTGCTTAAATCCAATAAGCATTCAAGTTAATACAGCTTGGAGATGGAATATACGCATTAAAAATGATGATATGGTCAAAATACTCACTTGCCTAATAATTGTGCACACAGTGTATAGGTATTCATACAAAAATTAAACAAGTACAAGTCGAAACCAATTTTTAATGGACGTTGACATGTGTTGACACCAGGTACACTGTGAAAATAAACAAAATAACTTCATGTTTATTTCACATTATCTACTTAATTTAACTATAGTTTTTATAAAATTGGGGAGGGGGGTTTGAACCTGAGCACCATACATTACAAACAGCCACTGGCAAGGCATGCAGACTTTTAGAGATACAGTATTTACTGTATAGAGATAATGTATTTGCATCCTTTGAAAATACTCTGTCTTAAATATAATCTTTCAGCAACACACTATTTTTTAAGTATACGAAATACAAAATCAACACACTTAACTTTCCTCATCTTTTATTAATATCTAGTTCTATGCAATGCTAGTTAGTTTGGATGAAAACACAGGTTGTAGCTTTCTAAGTTTTTCTTACCAACAAATTCCAAGCAATTAACCCCTAGATGACCTTATGGAGTGATGGAAAATCTCTCAATTACAGTTTAAGAAATAGTCTAGAATTCAGGAATTCACAAAATATGTTTTTTTTTTAATTCAGTACAAAGCATGCAAATCATTCTGGAAAAATTGTTATTAGACACATATATATTTTTTGAAAAGTGTCTAAAATGTATCTGGGACAAAATTCAAATTGTAAACTAAGAGACCTGTAGATCACATTTTTGACAATGATTTACACTCATATAATTTTGGGTTAAAATATTTACATATGATTCAAATAGCCCTGGATCTAGAAACACACATGTTCCTCTTACAGAAAAATCTGGAGTAACACCAAATAGAATAAAATTATGCAATGAAAAATCTACTGTAATACTTGGGTCACTTTAGATCTTGTTTCATAGTTCTGAATATATATTTACAGCACATAACGGAAAATTTTAACAAGTAGCTATAAACAAAAATCAAGTGTTAAAGCAATATTCAATTACCTCCTGTTCAAGATAGTTCAAATTAGACTCTAAACAATAGGGGAAATAACAGGCAGTTATTTATTATTATTATTAGTATTATTTTGTAAAATTCTTTCAATGATAGTATAGTTTGTTTAAACTCTTTACTGTATAAGAAACATCACCTGGATGCACTGGGACACATCATCAGTGTTGTATCCTAAGGTCATCAGGCGTTTCGGTCTCGCAACATCATACACCTCGCTCAGGTGACCCAGCCGGGTTGATCACTCCCAACTTGTGTCCCAGTAGCAATCCACGGATCGGCCCTCTTCATCCAAAGCCACCTTGAGGCTTTCTCTGCGGCTTCACTTGCGGATTTAATGGCCCTCTTCTTGGCCGCTCCTGTTATGCCCAACCGCAGGAGGACTCTACAGAGTGAGTGACCTGCAAATCCTCTGCAACCTATTTCTATGGGCTCATAGAGTACCCCCAGCCTCTGCCCCTGCACTCCTGTACCAGCTCCTGGTACTTGGCACGTTTCCTCTCCCTAGCTTCCTCAATACGTTCTTCCCAGGGCACTGTCAGTTCCAGCATGATCAGCTGTTTTGAGGCCTCAGATGTAATGATCATGTCTGGCCGGAGTGGTGTAGTTATAATTTGCTGCGGGAACTTTAGTTGGTTTCCCAAGTCAGCCTGCAGCTGCCAGTCAGAGGCTGTGTGGAAGAGGCCTGTTGTTACTGCCTTTGCCTGGGATTGCTCTCCCGCTTTAATGAAGGTAACTGACTTCTTAGGGCCGTGGATGTGTTTGCTTGTCTTGATGGCTGCAGTCAAGCTTTCAACAACTGCCTTGAGCACCTTGTCATGGTGCCACCGGTAGCGTCCATCTGCCAATGCCTTAGGACAGCTGCTTAGTAGATGTTCTAGAGAGCCTCTTCTTGAACAAAGTGGGCAGGATGGTGTCTCGCTCTTTCCCCAGACGTGGAGCTTTGCTGGACTTGGCAGGACATCGTAGACCGCCTGCATCAGGAACCGGACACGAAAGAAATCTACCTGCATGATGTCCGACCATGTGATCCTACGCTGGAGAGTGCTCTCCCACCTTGTCCACGCACCCTGTTGCCGGCGTCCTACTGCCCTGCTCACTCTCTCTTCCTCCACCCCTGCTCGGACCTCTTCCTAGAGTAGATGGATTCTCTCCTTGCCCTGGGCCTTGCCGACCTGGGTCTTTGGGAAGTAGCCCAGACCTGCTCTACCTGTTGCCACGGTGCCAACCAGAGCCTTCTGTCTCGGGCGTGACTCTGCCACCTCCACAGCCTTCTCCGCCTCCACTTCCTGCCTGTCCTCACCTCAATGCCAGCTGCTGACACCTTACAGTCCTTTGAGTTCCTGTACTGTAGGACTTCTCTGGTGCGTGCTACCATGAATTCTTCCGTGAGGCCTCTAAATGGTAGTTGCAGGATGTTCCTAGTTCCATACAGTGCTGCGCTGGTGAGGCTGCGTGGGAGTCCCAACCACCTCCGAAGGAAGCTGCTGATCTTCTTTTCAAAGGACTCAACTGTTGAAAATGGGACTGCATATACCAGCAGAGGCCATCGGACCCGGGGCAGGATTGAATGCTGATAGATTCAGGCTTTAAACCTACCAGGCAGGCCAGACCTATCTACTTTGGTGAGCCATGTCCCAAGCTCCTGTGTGAATTTCTGAATGGCAGCTGTGTCTTTCAGACTTGAGTCAAAGACTTTCCCCAAACTCTTGACTGGCTGCTCTGTGATGGATGGGATGACTGTTCCTGCAATAGCAAATTGATACTTATCAGTCACCTTCCCCTTCTTCAGCACCATGGACCTTGACTTGGAAGGCTTAAAACTCATCCTTGCCCATGTGATGAGTCTCTCAAGACCTTGTAGGATCCACCTGCTCCCTGGGACCGATGTTGTTGTGATGGTTAGATCATCCATATAGGCTCTTATCGGGCTGTCGTACAACCCGACTTAGTCAGGGGCCCTCTACATTCTACCTCGGCTGCCTTGACCATCATATTCATGGCAAGGGCAAAAAGAATAACTGAGATGGTGCACCCTGTTATTATCCCCTGCCAAGCTGATACCAGTCTGATATTTCTGACCCAGAAGTGACCCTTATCCTGAAATTGTTATAATAATCCAGGATCAGATCCTTGATTTTCCTGGGAACATGGTGGCGATGTAGTGCAAGCTCAACCAGCTTGTGTGGTATAGACCCAAAGGCATTGGCCATGTCTAACCACAACACAGCAAGGTTGCCTCTGTTCTCGTGAGCCTCTCTGATCAGCTGAGTTTACCATACCTGTGTGCTCCAGACAGCCAGGGACTCCAGGAATCCCCCCCTTTTGAACAGAGGGGTCGATGTAGTTATTCTTTAGGAGGAACTCTGTCAGTCTTTTGGAAATGATGCTGAAAAATACCTTACCTTCTACACTCAGCAGGGAGATCATTTGGAACTGGTCGATGTTCCGAATTCTCCTCTTTAGGGACCCATACCCCCTCAGCACACCTCCATTGGTCAGCGACTTTCCGCCTTCGCCAGATCACCTTCAAGTTCTTCCATAGGTGCTGGAGAAGCGCAGCGCTTATAGACAAGGTATGGTACGCTTGGGCCTGGAGTGGAAGCTGATCAGGCTGCCTTGATGACCTCCTCTACCTCCTTCAGACTTGGCTCCCCCAGCTTGAATGCTGTTATTGGGAGGGCAGGGTTGATGATGGCTTTATTGGCATTGAGATCTTGATCCCTCCTAGGATCTCTCAATGTGTCCTGGAGGAAGCGCTTCACTTCCTCCGATGAACACACAAGATGCCCACTGCGCTTATCCCCTAGCAGTTGTTTCGTAAAACCAAAGGGATTGGCAATAAAGGCTGCCCGCCTCCTTGCTCTCTCTCTTCCCTGCCTCCTATGCCACTCTGCTCTGCGGAGGGTCAACAGCTTCTTCCGCAGGATGTTCTGCAGTTCTGCCAATGCCTGCTTTTCCTCATCAGAAGCTGTCTTGTACTGCTTCTTGAGGGTTCGAAGCTCTTGCCGTATTTGATGTATGTTGAGGGCCCTGCGGTTCATAGTATATGAGGTGGACTTGGTCTTACCCTTCTCCACCTGACCAAACCTCTCAGAGGCATAACTGACGATGATCGTGGTCATTGTTTGGAGTTGCCTGTCGACATCTCCTTTGGCTGTGGCTTGGATAATATTGGACACGTCCTGATCAAACTGCATCCAATCTCTCCGTTTGCTGGCTGGAGGCCACTTAATCCGCTGCTGTGGAACTACTCTGCCGGAGTCGGGAGGCTCAGGTGCGTGGAGGGACTGGGCTCTGTGGGTTGCCTCCTGGCCGGGCTCCTCCCGCGCGCCTCACCAGGTCCAAGACCTGTGCGTTGCACCTCCTTCTCCTGCTCCAGACATTTCATTCTGGCCTGATGGATTTTTAGGCCACGTTGGTTCTTGCACAGCTTTCCGCACATGCATGTTATACTCGTAGTCTGTCCGTTCACATTGGTCTTAAAACAATATTCAACTTCTCATGCTTACCTCTCCTGCATCCTTCAAAAATACGGCTTTTGAAGATTTTTTGAAATAAAGTGAAATGTTTGTTCTTGTGCATATTTGTCAGTTTTAAGAACATTATATCTATTTCATATTCATTAGAGAAACATATGTGTATTTAAGTCCACAGAGGAACCTACAGTTGTGTTTGGTGCTCTGTAGTTTGCTTGACAATTTTGCTATAAAAGAACAGTTTATACAGGCATTATTAGTCACTTACAAAGCCACAAAAGGACAGTGGTGGTCCATGGAGGGATGTGAAGCTCTCAGAACTTGTAAACTTTGATCAATTGACACTTTTAACACAATTGAATGCAGCTAGATCTTATTTGACAAGATTTTATTTGACAAAATAGTATACTGTGTACTTTTCCACCTTTTGAAAAGCTTGCTTTGATTAATTTTAGATTAATTAATTCATGACTGTTTATTAACACAATTTTCTCTTTAAAAATATTTAGTAGAATATGACAAAGATCATAGTACAAATACTTTAATGTTTAAGAACGTAAACGTGGAGTTACATTAGCTACAATTGACCTGCAACATATAATATATTTTCATAAATGTTTAAAAGCATCATTGGCTGTATCTTTTATTACAATGTTTGTTTTGATTAAAATAAATAGCATGTTATTTTTTATTAATAGAATTTATTACAATTTCCTGATGTACATTTCTTAAGTGTGTTCTCATACTAAAGCCAGCATTAATGGTGTGTAACTTTTCAAGCTTTTTTTAAGGGAAGATCAGTTATCAGAATTTGTCAGCTTATAGTATTTTTCCACATGGGAAGTAGGACATTCTGTGTACCACAGGTAGTGCTTCCAAATTCTCAGTTTAAAAGTTCCCTGATGCTCATTTTATATATTAGAACTTCACAAAATGTCTTTGACCAACAGGTCATAAACCGGGCCTCCAGTGAGGCCTTCACTGTCTTCAGCCCTGTGTTAATGCCATTATGGTGGGGAAGAGAATAGTGGTCTTAACAATGCCAGTTTTGTGTGCTCTAACTGATTTATTTGTCTGGAATTACTGGAAGCAGAAATAATTGCCAAGATAGGGAACAGCAAGGACCTTTCTCTCTCTTCCCCTTCTTTTCCATTACTGAAGCATATGCTGCCTATCTCTCCTTTTCTCACTCACTCACCCATTTCACAAGGGCTTGATATTATGTATGCTTACTCCATATGTGATAATGTAAAATATATTTTGTAAAAGTATAATGTGGTATGAGACTATTGAACTGGAATACAGTAGAAAGTCAAGTGTTTTCATCTACAAATACCCAAACTTTTATAATGCATGTATTTTTGAAAATGTTGACTGAATTATTTATGCCCCTACAATGAATAGTATCACATTTACTTTACTGTTCTTAAAATTTAGGCAATGAATGGCTTCATAGGCTTGCTTTTTGACTGTTTTCCTTGTTCTTCAAAGATCAGTTTCATCTGTGGCATTAGGTAGCATTAACTGCATTTGCAGGTCAGCATATGGCTATGTGTAGTTGTTAGCAAATTGTAATGTATTAAAATTATAGAAATGCTACATAATTGATTTGCAGAAATGCATAATATTTAATAATCTGTATTGCTGTGCCTTGTAGCATGGAAAATGTGGTTCTCACAAAGGCACAGCCTTATCAGGTACTGTATGTAGTGAAATGATTCTTACCAGCTCAAACACAGGAAATGCCTTAAAGGTAAGGATTCTCTTTTTCCTTTTCGATATCATTCAGTCATTATTCAGTCTAGAATGGAGTGATTGTTTGCTTCAGGTAAACACTTTAAGTTACATATAACATTTTACATGTAGCATTTCTATTGGAATATGTTTAGGTGAATGTTTTAGTAGTTTTAAGTATACTTACTAAATTGGGAACATTTAAATTACATATTATTTGAATTGTTGAATTTGGCCTCCACAAGTGACTATATTGTGGTAATTAGGCTATTTTTGTCTTTTAGGTACTCACTTAAGTACTATTCCTGTAGACGTACAGATTGAATTGAAATGTGTCTTACAGCAATGTATTAGTAAATAAAATTGTATGCTTTTTTCACTTCAGAGCACTTAGTCATTTTTAATTATTTGTGCACTTTCTCAATGGTTTCTAACTAGACATGTCATTCCCTTGAAGATGAAATGCTATGGTTGTACACTGGAGTTTATTTTTTCTTTTTTGCTCTACCTAATGAATACAGGGAGTACAGTAGAGGCAAAAAGCAAGAGAAATCAATACAGCTAAGCATTCCTATGACATGCTTTGGTCATATTGGTGTGTTTATTTCATAAGCCAATCTGACTGTACTTTGAGTGAAAGTGGAGTTAATGTGTTGATATTCCTAATAAAATACTTCACACTTCACTGTTTTCTTTTCACAAAAAAGTCTTCATTGATCAAAAACATCCTGACCGCCAGACCGATGTGTTGGGACAGAACTCAGGCCAAGAATTCTGGATATGGACAAGGATGAAAGAAACACACACAATTGGAAAATTAGATGAAAGGGGAGACGATGAAGATATTGAAGAAATCATATTGTCCTTGATATTTACTTTTGACTGCATGATGGATATGCACTCATATTTTGATGAGATACGGGGTAAAAAAAAAAAAAAAGCTCCCATCACCTGCTGCTGTTCTAAGAAAGGTGGGGATGGATTGGTTTTCTGACCTGGTTCAATAGTTCCTTGTCTGCTCAAAAGACCCATATAGTGGATGGAGGACACGGGTGGATATCCTGACTGGGATTGTGTGTTTTATTTCTTTAAAATGTATTCATATTTGAACCTGGAACTTCTATGTGTGTGGTTGTGTCCAGGGTTTGGGTGCTAAAATGCCCCCCACAGGTTACACTTCCCTATGTGGTAGTTAGAACAATGATCTTTGCGCTTTGATACATCACTTTAACTTTCAAGACCTAGACTGTTGGCTAACAAGTTCAAGATGGAAGTCTAATTAAATCTAATTATTCAGTCAGTCAGTCATTCTCCAACCTGCTATATCCTAACACAGGATGACGGGGGCTTGCTGGAGCCAATCCCTGCCAGCACAGGGGGCAAGGCAGAAACAAATCCCTGGGCAGGACGCCAGCCCACTGCACGGCACACACACACACACCCCAAGGGATAATTTAGGATTGCCAATACACCTAACCTGCATGCCTTTGACTGTGGGAGGAAACCCACGCAGTCACGGGGAGAACATGCAAACTCCATGGAGGGAGGACCTGGGAAGCGAACCCGGGTCTCCTTACTCTGAGGCAGCAGCACTACCACTGTGCCACACTGTTTTATGATTTACATCTTTTGCAATATTTAAAATGTGCTTATCTGTTTATTCATCCTTTTCATGTCCATAAGAGTCTGTGTGTTGCATGTGATAACTCATTTTATAACTAACTATACTCATTCAGTCTTCTTACTAAATTTTAACTTAGAAATTTCATAACTCTGCTCCACTTCACCATCTCCATGATGCACACTGGTACAACAGTTAAGTCTTATACTTCGTATCATCTTGGCACATCTGGATAATGTACAAACTGCTCTTGCAGAGGTATGTTATACAGACAATAGCTTAGCATTCAACACTGTTGTGCCAACAGAACTGGATTTTAGACTTCATAGTGAACAGACCTCGGCTTTACAGATTGCCAGCATCATATCTTCTGTGCTTTACTACAACACAGGCAGTGTGCTAATACCCGTGTGACTGTGTGTCCATATACCACAACAGCTCCATCATTAAAAATGCTACTGACATCACCGTCATAGGCCTGATCACCAATCTGCTTGACTCAGCGGTCCCAGGACCATCTGACTTTTAATGTCCAAAAATTAAGGAGCAGGTCATAGGCTAGAATGGTTTAAGCTGTGGCTTTTTTTTGTGGGGTGCTGTGGAAATGATGAGCTTGTTTAAATTTCATACAGTAACAATCACTGATTAACTGATGATGGAACAGCACAGTTTGTCTATTGCCAAATTCACCAATGCCTTCTTGATATGTCTCACAGGTGCTGTCTGGATTCCTTCTTCACTTGCAGCATCATATCCTGGTAGGGCACACATGCTTAAGTCACTGCAGAGGGTGGTGAAAGCCACAAAATATTACTGGCACCCAGCTGCTGGTTTCTAAAAGGCATTCTGCTAAGATTATTACACACTCAGCCATTCTGCACAGCTGTTTTTCTAGCCTTCCTTCTGGGAAATAGTAAAGAATCAATGGACTTCAGTATGGCTTCAGAGAAAGTGTTTTAGTTGTGGAATTACTGAACAACCAATCATAATAGCAAACATTGTAAGAAAAAGACTATGTATTGTCACAGATGACCGG
Organism: Polypterus senegalus; assembly: GCF_016835505.1. Lineage (NCBI taxonomy): Eukaryota > Metazoa > Chordata > Cladistia > Polypteriformes > Polypteridae > Polypterus > Polypterus senegalus. The sequence continues at coordinate 85,273 of NW_024382596.1, forward strand.
GAACACTGCCCGGCCGGGACGCCTGGATAGTCCCCGGGTTGGACAATACTTCTCCTCGGTCACAAGAGGGCAGCTGCTTGGGGCTATTTGGGGGCCAAAGGGACGGAGCGGGAATACTCATTTGGAGAGAATGTGGCCACCGTCAGGGGGCGCCCGGACTATTAAAGAAGCCTGGATGGCAGCACTTCCGCCACACCAGGAAGTGCTGCCAGAAGTAATTCCAAGGTCACCCGGAGGGCTTCCAGGTGCTTTCCTGACACTTCCACCACACCAGCAAGTGACGTCAAGGGGAGCACCTGGGGCTCATCTGGGTCATGATAAAAGGGGAAGCCTCCCTCCAGTAGACGAGCCAGAGTTGGGAGGAAGGAGATGAAGCTTGTGAGGAGGAGAGAGGAGGTCAAAAGAGAGAAAGAAGAAGAAGACGACGACGACGACAGTGGAGAAAGTTGGTGATTGAAGACATTGTGGTGTGAAAAAATATAAATAAAGAAATGTGTTTTGGACATTCTGGTGTCGGTCTGTCTGTGTCTGGGGGTACGCTTTCCACAATGGCGCCCAACGTGGGGCCCACCTCCTGCTAAAAGGGGGGACCCTGTTTTTTAAAAAAAAATAAATAAAATTTTGTGGAGGCAACCCCGCACAGCAGACGAAGGCTCACTTCCATCGCGGCACGCAGTCCTGCACCAATGTCTCAGAAAACGCTCGCCAAGGACCACGCCTGACGGATGTCTATTATTATGGGAAAAAAAGGGCAAATGCACCCTGAAGGTAGCGTAGCGCTCTATCCAGTGTTGTCGTTGTGGATGCATTCAAGAAGACGGGATTCGGGAGGTAAGTGATTGTGATACGCTTGACGGGCCTTACCCTGCTGTCCCCTGATCTTGTTTTTTAGTAGGGAACTGGGCGGTCTCATGGTCTGGAATCCCTACAGATTTTATTTTTTCTCCAGCCGTCTGGAGTTTTTTGTTTTTTCTGTCCCCCCTGGCCATTGAACCTTACTCTTATTCGATGTTAATGTTGATTTATTTTGTTTTATAATTGTGTCTTTCATTTTTCTATTCTTTAATATGTAAAGCACTTTGAGCTACTGTTTGTATGAAAATGTGCTATATAAATAAATGTTGTTGTTGTTGCCTGAATCTGCATCTGTGGCCAAAGCACGCCGACCTGTGGAGTGATACCGAGACGGCAACGGGAGATGAAGTGGAGCTGCCGCTGGCTGCAGAAGGGCTGTGGGGCGGAAGCTGCCCGGAAGACTCCTCCCCGGCTGAGTCCGCTCATAGGGTGGAGGGAGCGTCAGAAGACCGGAAGCTCCTCCCAAAGACAAGCACAGGATTGGACGGAGTGTGTTGTGTACCCGTCAATGAGTACTTGAAGGCGGGACCAACGAACATCAATCCTGGGACGCTCAAAGACCCAACGGAGCATGCGCAGGAGCTCCATGGCTCCCAGCCAGCAGGTGAGTGCGAAAAAAGTATGACTTCACCGCCGGCTGGCTTAAGTGACTTGTTGTTGGCTGTACAGGAGTTGGAAAGTCTTTCGATCTGTACAGCCTCTTACAAATTCTTAGTGATTTGAAAGGCGTAATCAAGACACTGGAGGAGACTGCGGACGCGCCCCTGAGAGCCGTACTGGAGTGGTTGAGGCAGCGCGATGTGGGATTCTCCAGCCAGTCTGATGCTTGGGTACAGGTAAGTGATACCGGTACCGAACATGATAAGGGAATCCCTAGCGAAAAGAACCCGGATGTAACGGAAGGGATCCAAATAGCAAGGGTTCCGACAGTAGATCAGGGGACAAGTACTGAGCCCAGTACAAGCAGAGACGGGGGGACGGTGCCCGCTTGTATGTGTCGACACCCAGACTGCCCCGTGCCAGGAAACTGCAGCGCTCGTAACCCGTTCGAGAGGTTTTCAAACAGGTCTCTCTATAATCCATATGGGGATTCAAGCTGTTACAGCACCCCAGAGTAACGGGAGGCCCTGGAGAAAAAAGGTTCATTGATGGGTGAACACTTGCTGAAAGACACAGTTCAGCAATCCCCTTTCCAGCATCGCAATAGGGCAGCAGCTATCACTCCAGGTTTTGTGTCTTAAAGCAAAGGAAAAAAAGAAGGGGCACAGAAACAACAGAGAGAACAGAAGCTTGTGAGGACAAACAAAGACGGTAGCAATGAGAGAGACCTTTTCGCAAAGCAAAGCAGCCGGAACCGAAAAAAATAATGAAAAGACAACGTGGGTCAGAGGGTAGCAATGAGAGAGACCTGTTAGCAAAGCAAAGCAGCTGGAACCGAAAAGAACAGTGAAAAGTCAACGTGGCTCAAAGGGTGCATGTGGACTGTAGCAGAGACCAAAGCGAATGAGGATGTGTTTGGTGATGTGTTGTGGGTGGGCACATGAGCAGGCAGTGCGCATGCCTCGAGAAAAAGGGTGGGCGTGGGAGGAGGGTTAGAGTTTGCGTTGGGGCTTCGTCGTGCGCACTCCCATGGTCGGGCGACTTGGTCAGTTATATATATAGATTGTTTCACATGACAACAATTTGCTAGAGGGAATATGAAATACATTTATAGATTGAACATCTCTAGGTATGAGTTTAATAAGGTGCATTCTGTTTGAAACACTAAATGGTAATAAGATTTGCTACTTTTACTATAATGTAACAGTTCAGGAGAAAATGTAATGAACAACCATTCAAAATAGTAAAAATAAAAAACTGTATCGGCAAAGTGTTTAGAATGGTTGGATAGCGTAAGTATGAGACTGGAAGTCATTTATGTTTATCCAAATAAAAACTGTGGTAAATTGTACAACTGCAGCATACTGTGCAACGAGCATGTCAATACTGTCTCACAGAGGGCATGACAGAGTGATGTTGGGAAAGGGAGTTACAATAATTGCATTGTTACATGCATGGAGTGCGCTGTCAAGGGCGTTCTGTGATTGATGCTATGGGCGTTCCATGTCTGATATCAGAGGTATTGTAGTCTGCAGCTTCACTCTGTTGTAAAATGGGCAGATCTATGGGGACGGGATAAATGTCGATCAAATTCCACTTCAATGAATTATGTTATTAGTGCAGGACTTCAGGGAATCATTTTGTTGCATGTACAGTACATATCAATCAAATGTTAATGTGTCCAATTATTAACGACCTGAGGTTGTCTATCAAATTTAACTTCTGCCAATGTCTCTATTAGCATTCCCACCTGCTTCCCAGTTCCGCTTACCTAAAGGTTTGTTTTGTCTCTTTAAAAAATACAGGTAAGTTTGCTTATAAAGTAAAATGATTAAAATCTGCAATTTAATTTTTCAGTGTTTTTATATAAGCATTACAGGATTTTGATTGTACTTTGCTTTGATTTTTCTGTTGCAAACATTTATTCTTTATTATTATATTACTTTGATTACATAAATTGTAATGTTATTTTACAGCCTTTTTTATAAATAGGATCATATAATGGTCAAAAATACTACACATATTCTGACCATAGTGCAATCTTTAGGTGTATTCTTCTACCCTTTCTGTCATCTGCAACTCTATTCCTCATGCTTGTCTATACAAACTAATAAACATTTGCGAGATCACTGAGAAACTGTCATTTCATTCAGAGGTGTGAGTTTTGTGGGTTTTTTTCCTCATTAACTTAGGCTAAAAGTAATCTCTAAGCCAACATGTCCCTGTGTATTAATTCATTTTTTACATTGTTAATTACCATGCGTGATGTTGAATCTATACTTTCTTTAATTTAGTTTTGACATATTTCAGCAACTTTTATTTATTTGATTTATTTATTTGATTTTTTACTTATAACCCTTCAAACAGCTATAGGTTTTTATTTTTTAATATTTTTCTATTTATGCAAAATACTACAGTGGTTGATGTACAGTAGTTTACTGTGTTATTATTGAGAACAGACAAGATCTGCACAAGAACAGACTGGTATTTTAATTTTAAGATATAAGATGGCTGGACGAATGTAAAAATTGTTTGTATATGAACCATGGTAACTTTACTTAAAGGACAGTTTGCAAAACCTTTTAACTTTTTGAAGGCAGCTTAGACGGGACAAGAGTTGAACATTTTCATTCTATTTTCAGTAGGCCAATAATGGAGGAGCCCTTTAATTTTACTGCTTTGTCTTTTAAAATGCATATATATATATATATATATATATATATATATATATATATATATATATATAGTGGAAAGCTTACCCCCTAACACAGACAGACCGACACCAGAATGTCCAAAACACACTTCTTTATTAACTGTTTGAGCACCACAATGTCTGCAAGCACCAACTCTCTTCCTTTGTGGTCTTCTTCTTTCTCTGACCGCCTGTCCTCCTCACAAGCTTTGTCTCCTTCCTCCCAACTCTGGCTCGTCTACTGGAGGGAGGCTTCCCTATTTATCATGACCAGGATGAGCCCCAGGTGCTCCCCTTGACGTCACTTCCTGGTATGGTGGAAGTGTCAGGAAAGCACCTGGAAGCCCTCCGGGTGACCTTGGAATTACTTCCAGCAGTACTTCCTGGTGTGGTGGAAGTGCTGCCATCCAGGCTTCTCTAATTGTCTGGGCACCCCTGCCGGTGGCCACGTCCTCTCATGCAGAGCATCCTAGCTCCGTCCCTGTGGCCCCCAAATAGTCCCGGGCGGCTGCCCTCTCGTGGCCGAGGAAAAGTATTCTCCAACTCGGGGACTATCCAGGCGCCCCAGCTGGGCAGTGTCCCTAGTCATCTGTGACTATATATATATATATATATATATATATATATATATATATATATATATATATATATATATTAGTGTCACACACATGCAAACTTCTATAGTGTACGGGGCTGGACAATCCCAAAAATTTATAATTGTTTCTGTCTTTTTATTACAGTGGAGTAAACGGCAGGATATCGGCAGAATACATCTCCAGAACATGTCCGAAGGAAAGGACCTGATAACGATGTTGACAAGTTTGGTGAGCCAACTCCAGGCTCTGCAGGTGGAACAGGCAGCCACGAAGCGGGAACTGGATGCAACTAAGACCTGTGGCAGAAGTGAGTAAAACCGGAGGTCCAGTGCTAGAATGTAAAATACCGATGTTACCGCTATACGTGCTGTAATTCATGCAAGTGCGCTTTGGTATGTGCTGTTATTTTCTTTATTATAAGTAGAGTAAATACATAATAATTTCATTTAATTAAAATACAGTAAAATATACGGTTACTTGCCAATGATGATGATGATGAAAACGATCAAACCATTTCTATGATGTGCCTAAATGTCTCGGGGTGCTTCTTTGTCAGCAGACGCTGCCTCTCCATGTAGAGAGATGTTTTTAATATTAAATCACTTCTGAAAACGATCAAACCATCCCTTACTGGCTTGAAAATCTTCTTTCTCCGGTGCTGTTGATGGAACTGTGACGATGTGGATTCGGCACCATGCTCCCATCTGCTGTTCGGGAGCCCTTGAACCCTACACCGTCGGTAATGTTACCGATGAGCTAGACACTGAGGCAACAACATAGCAAGGGGAGGGTTCAAAAGTGCATTTATTTATAATCTAACAAAAAAAAAAAAAAGTGTTAAAGTAAAATGCAGTGCATTCAATTTCTTATTTAAATAAACAATCCATAAAAGAAATGTGGAGGTTTAAAAATCAATACAAAAACAATCTGATAAAAACGAGGTTGAAACAACGGTGAAAGCAATCCTTTAAAATACCATTCAGAGCCCGATGTCTTCTATCCTAGCATCTCCTGCTTCACCTGTCTGGCCCCGCTGCAGGCAAGACACTTTCTCTGCAGCTGTCTTTTACTTCTTTTCAAACAGGTCTGGAGGCCTCCCGATCCTGGCTTTGGTCATCCCCGACCTTACACGGCCAGTCGCTCTTCACTGGTCACTCCCGCTACTCGATCACTCCGCGAGAGTGACCACTACTACAACTCCCGGTGTCGACCTAACACCCAGGCTTCCGTACAGCTGCCTGCGAGCATTCACTCGCTCGCTCGCTCACTTGCACCGACTCTCTCTCTCTCTCTCTCTCCTGCTTTGTGCTTTCCAGCAACCGCTGTCTTTCTTTCCTTTCTTGTTCTACTCTTTTCTTACATTTTCTCTTTTTCTTTCTTCCTTTTTAGCCAACTTGCGCTTCTATATAGGTCGAGAGGGCATAGCAGCTGCGGCAAATTAGCAGCCCTAGGAACAATCACGGATGTGGGCAGTCCCCCACATCGCAAATCGCCCTGAGAACTGCTTCAGCAACACAATTACCACGCCCCCTTGCTAAGCTGCGAGCGCGGTGATTATTTATTTAAAACGGGCTTTTGCTGAGAGCTGTGGACCCGCTGTACCACAGTAACTGGTTGCGGTTCTTTGGTACCTTCTACATTGTCTCCTGTAGTGAACTGCTGGTACAATTTCCGTGCTTTCTCACAAATGATGTTACCGTCCAAGGGGATGTTTTTCTTCCTGCAGTCGGTGATCCACAATGCCAAGACAGATTCCATCCTGACGATATTTTTATTCCTGATGGTCATTACCTTTTTGGCACTATCACAGAAACTTACATATATGGTACTCTGGATTGCTGCCTGGTTCTTCTTTATGTAGCGTACAGTGCTTTCATTAATGCCATAGTGGTGAGCTACTACAGAATTACTTTTTAGTTCCCGGAGCAAATCCAGTAGTTCAACCTTCTCCTGCAGTGTTTTAAACTTCTTCTGGTGCTTAGGCTCAGTGCCAGAAGCCTTATGACATGCAGGGTGTTTCGGCATCATCTTGTGCGTTTAAGAATAACATAATGAATACAATAACAAAAAGGAAAACACAAGGACACTCAGCTGGAGATACATCACAGGGCAGCAGTCAATCAGCAGCAAGGAGAAATGTATAATGCTCTCGGTTTGGCTACTTTCACCATCCCAAACCATGGTTCCCTCAGCGGATGCTTCCTGTTCTACAGCACAGTATTGCCACGAAAAAAGCCACAAAAAGTTGCGGTGGATATTTGTGCTTTCCGCTAACAATTAATAGTTAGGTTCTAAGTAAAAATCCACGAATGAGTCCACAAACCCTGAACTGCGACTTCACGGGGATCTACTGTATACTGATACAGCTACAGCAATGTACAGTTAGGTCCATAAATATTTGCATAGAGACAACTTTTTTCTAATTTTGGTTCTGTACATTACCACAATGAATTTTAAATGAAAAAACTCAGATACAGTTGAAGTGCAGACTTTCACCTTTAATTCAGTGGGGTGAACAAAATGATTGCATAAAAATGTGAGGCAACTAAAGCATTTTTTTAACACAATCCCTTCATTTCAGGGGCTCAAAAGTAATTGGACAATTGACTCAAAGGCTATTTCATGGGCAGGTGTGGCAAGTCCATTGTTATGTCATTATCCGTTAAGCAGATAAAAGGCCTGGAGTTGATTTGAGGTGTGGTGTTTGCATGTGGAAGATTTTGGTGTGAACAAACAACATGCGGTCAAAGGAACTCTCCATGCAGGTGAAAGAAGCCATCCTTAAGCTGCGAAAACAGATAAAACCCATCCGAGAAATTGCTACAATATTACGAGTGGGAAAATCTACAGTTTGGTACATCCTGAGAAAGAAAGCAAGCACTGGTGAACTCGGCAACGCAAAAAGACCTGAACATCCATGGAAGACAACAGTGGTGGATGATCGCAGAATCATTTCCATGGTGAAGAGAAACCCCTTCACAACAGCCAACCAAGTGAACAACACTCTCCAGGGGGTAGACGTATCGATATCCAAGTCTACCATAAACAGAAGACTGCATGAAAGTAAATAGAGAGGTGCACTGCAAAGTGCAAGCCACTCATAAGCCTCAAGAATAGAAAGGCTAGATTGGACGTTGCTAAAAAACATCTAAAAAAAGTCAGCACAGTTCTGGAAAAACATTCTTTGGACAGATGAAACCAAGATCAACCGGCCAATCATATGACACTTTAAAACAGAAATAATGAAATAAATAATTAGATAAATTAATTAAAAAGCTTATGCAAATGTTGTGTCGCCTTTAGTGAATGTTCAAGATCCATTTCTTTCTACTTTTTTTCTTTTTTCCTAAGGTTCCTCTGGTTAATTAGATAGATAAATCAATGCCAGTGCTGGCCAGTCATATAGCAGTTTAAACCACAGCCAGCTATTCACAGATCACTTTATGTACTTTATGCAAATAAGGTATTGCCTTTAATGAATGTTTAAGACCCATTTCTTTCTCCTTTCTTTTTTTTCTTCTTGCAACCACCTTTGCTTGCTTTCAAGCCTGCTTGCTGATTTATTCGCCTATGAGTGCCACCATCCTGGAGAAGTCCCATTGGCGAGAAGTGACTTACTTTGAGTGACCCAGCCCAGTCACATCAAACTAGCAATGCATCTTGGTGTTTACTGTTCCTTAATTTTTTATGTGGCTTTTATGGAAGAATATTTTTAGGTTAACATGGTATTCATCTTAAAGAAAGAGCATAATGGCTTAATAAATGTCAGAAACCTGCTCAGGCACACCAGGGGCCTCTTGTATATCTCTGTGCGTAGAATTTGTACTATAACATGACGTAAGCGCAAAAGCCGAAATGTGCTTATGCACAGAAAAATCCAGATGCAGGAATCTGTTCGTACTCCAACTTCCGTGTTCTTCCGCTCCATAAATCCCGGTCTGCGTAAAAGCGAACTCATGTGCATGTGCTTTCTGTCCCGCCCCAATTCCTCCCAGAGTTACGCCTCTTTGAATATGCAAATCAATATAAATAGCCCTTAAGCTCAGCGTTCTGTGAAAAGACAATGGGAAAAGCATGGAGGAAAATATAAGAATTTCAGCGAATACCAAGTGGAGGCAAAGAAAAACGTACTATTTGTTGATTTAAACAGTGGTATAAACAACAAAAGGAAGCCGATCGACTGACATAGCGTGTTGGAGAAACTCGAAAGCTCAAGTTCACAAATTCGCACAGTGCCCAAAATAAAAAAGAAGTTGTCACATATCAAAGTCACTGTGAAAAGGTGAGTTGTAGCCCACCGTCTGAGCTTATTAGGGTACAGAGAAAAAAAAAAAATAGGCACACAACGGAAAAAAAGCACGAAATATCAACTTTAATCTCGAAATTTCCACTTTAATCATGTAGTTTACTTTGTCATTAAAGTAGAACATCATAAACTTCATCTTAAATTCATTTAATTTACTAGTTTCTCAAATCCCATGTAACTTAAGTAGCACGTTAAATGGTTTGTTTTGTTTTTGATATTCAATGTGCTCCATGTGTGTGAATCACTACGTTCTTCCATTCTCTTTCTCAGACAGGACACAGAATCCATTATATTCGTGTTATTACGTTTCTCTGAATAATTAAAATACTGAGATGTATATGTGATATCATTTTCATGATGACTGGAATGAAAGCATGTTATTAAACATGGGAACACGATGGCGCAGTGATTGGTCATATCTCACACAAGATGCTGCTGCGCCATGCGCGACCTTCGATGAAATAATTTATTGTAGCAGTACTGTCTATTTCAAAAATACTAACCTTCAATTCCTGTCCTTACTTTTCTTTCCCCAAATACCCAATCGCCACACAATCAGCCCTGTAACAGACGTTAAGCCATCTGTAAGCTTACAACGACAATTCTTCAAAACTTTTAAGGAACATTGAAATATCTTCATAATACGTGTTTAATTATTCTATCCTTCTATCCTTCCAGTGTCGCGCCAGCCTCAGCAAATATACAGCGCAAGGCAGGAACAATATGTGAACTTGCTAGCACTGCTGCACCGTGTCCTCAGATGTTTAATTAATAACAATACAGATTATTTAAATGAAATTAAAGTTTTATCTGTATAATATAATCAACATATTTTGCTGCATTTCATCTTAAAAATGATATTGTCATCATATGTAAATACGCAATTTATAAAGTGCCGCAAGTTGTGTAATATTATAACTGTAGTGCAAGTTTACAGTGGGGTAATTGTACTTATAAGTACAAACAGTTCTACAAGGAGCAATTGATTGAGTGCATTTATAGTTCTTGGGATGAAACTGTTTCTGAACCGCGAAGTCCGTACAGAAAAGGCTTTGAAACGTTTTGCTGTGGCTTTGGCAGCATGTGCTTGATGCTGAATACTGATAATTCTCTTTCCGATCAGCAGCTGCTGTGATTCCCCACTCAAATACAGTGATATATATACTCCGAGTGGTGCAGTGAGAGTAATATGAAAAGATGATCCGCGCGGCAACCCTTAAAGGGAGCAGCTAAAAAAAAGAAAAAGAAGAAGAAGAAGATGGTGCAGTGAGAGTAACAATGCTAAAGCAGTTATGGTATTTGGAATACTATGGCTATTCCCTGGACCATTATATTGTTACAAGTAATCTACAATCAGATGCATTACACTAATAAACAATATGCAGTTAGTTTCAGTGTATTTATAAAGCCGCGTCAGAAATGTGGTTCTAAGAAATAAAGGGTAATGTGGAAAAATAAAAATACAGGTCAATAACTTGTGCTTGACAAATCTGATGTACGTGACAGAAAGCATGTTCTATGGTGTGTGTGGTAGGAGTCACGCAGACCCTGCATGCTTATAGTGTACGTAAACAAGTGCTGCTTCTCGGTTTTGGGCGTCTACATGGAAGGCCACGGGTGTGGACTCATCAAGCCCCAAACTAAGGAAACTAACAGATGTACTCCACCTTTAGATTTTTGATAATGCTGATTCAGGCTAATGTTTTGAAATACTTGTGTAACTAAAGTCATAAGACAAGAAACCCTATAAAAAATCTGAAACACTTACCCCTCGGGGCAGATGAAGGGCAGGTGTCCTAGGACTGTGCTTCTCTGTCATTCTTACCTTTGCCTGGTGTGTATTAATAAAAGATTTCTTACTAACTTTAATTATATCTCTCTGTCTTCAGTCACAAGAAACGACACTAGAGAAAAAGTGTCCACAGTTTTCTGGCGCCCAGACGTGGGGCAGGAGACGGCCGGCTGACTCCTTGAGCGGGAAGACCTCGGCCATCTGTCTTCTTGAAGCAGACTGCCGCTACTGAGTGCTCCGGCAGCAGTGTAAGCAGCTCCGATAAAAGTTAGGACTGCCCTGCCCTGAGATGGCTTCTGCGTGAGGAATCCCCGGTCTCCTCCTGGTTCAACCACGGTGACTGAGAAGGATTTCCTGACAGAGCTAATTAACACCCAGGCTGGGGTAAGTACCATCGAGGGATTCCCGGGATATAACAACAACAACAACAACATTTATTTATATAGCACATTTTCATACAAACAGTAGCTCAAAGTGCTTTACATATTAAAGAATAGAAAAATGAAAGACATAATTATAAAAAAATAAATCAACATTAACATCGAATAAGAGTAAGGTTCAATGGCCAGGGAAGACGTAACAGGTTTGCTGGTATTGCCCTTGAAACTGGAAGTGACTGAAAGTATAAAATTACTCTAACTGGGAGTTAGGAGTAGGTATAAAATTACTTTAACCAGAAGTCACTGGCTGTTAGGGAAAGAAAAGAAAGTGGTGCTTGCTGAAAAATTATAGAAGGGAATCAGGTTTTTAGGACTAGGTGCGTGGCACACCTTAAAGAGAGCCTAAAAGATTCATTCGACGAGCAAGGCTGAAGATAAGATATAAATGTTAACAGTTTAAATGGTTAAAGTAGGGGAAAGAAATTAAAAGTACGTACTGAATAAAAAAAAATTGCTTCCTGGCGAGAGGGAAGCAGAAAATTAGTGATGGGGACACATAGCAGCAAACCTGTTAAACAAAATAGGGAGGGATCAAAATCATTAATGTTAGAAGGACTGTTTTCGGAGGATCACCAGACGTCTTAAAAAAATGAGTCTCCAAGAAAGTTAATCGAGAAAAAGACAGGTTTAGATTTTAAGAAAGCATGTAAAAAGTGGAATAGGCAGAGCGGAGGGCGGTGGCCGTTAGAAAGGACAGGAGATGCAAGTGAAATTCAGGAAATTAGAAAAATATTATGTAGAAATGCACAAGGGTGTTGTATGTAGAAGTGTACGAGGATGTTGTAATAGAGGTATGTGTTATGTATGACAGATGGGAGTTGGTTATTAAAGATTGTAATTTAAAGGCAGTACAGAAATGAATTATTGGCTGCAGAAAGTTAGAACTAGAAGGAAAAAAAAAAAAAAAGTTATTTATAGCTTACAGAAAGTGCAAGCAGATTCGGGACCGCAGTCGAATGAAAAGCGGAAGAGCAAGAAAAGAGGGGAAAAAAAAAAAAAAAAACCCGTTATATCCCACACTTGTTCCTCCACCTTTCCTACACCATCCACAACCCCCACCTTCTCCTCCGCCACCTCCAGCCCACCGCACCAGAATTAAAAGATGATCCCTTGGGGTCTGGTTTCTTTGAAGAATATCATTATGATCCCTCATTACACACTGATCCGGGGAATGACAAAAGTAACGTAATGGGTGCGGCGGGTGGGTTTCACGATCCTAGAACCTCCATTTCACAACGCACTAGAAGTCAAACCCTATTCCTTCAGCCCCCTAATCAAAACACCACCTTTCAATCCCCCTTAAAGTCCCCAAACCCACAGGTCCCTTATTCGAATGCCCCCTGATTGAGATCCCAGAACCCCCCGACATGATTCAATGCAACCTGCAGGAGCTAATAACCCCACTACTGTAATGATACATCGTAACTGGGACATTCAAGAGCTGAAGGACGTTGTGTCCGAATTGCCTGATCCCAAAGTCATCGGTGTGTTTAAAAAATTCATAGAACAATTACAGCAGCTGTATGATATGTATAAGCCTAATGCCACAGAATGGACTCAGGTGCTGTGGAGAAAGCTTGGCACCACATGGGACACTGTCAATCATGGACAGCATAACGGAAACCCGTGGCAGTGGAACGAGGCGTTGCCTCGGGGCCGGGATGAAGGTCCCTTTATTACGCAATGGGAACATGTTAAAATAATATTAAGGACAAGTATAAGAAAGGCAGAGACTGGTCTCTTATCTCGGCTGTCAAACAGAAAAAGATGAGACAGTAGATGAATGGGCACACTGAATTTAAGAGTTAATGGCAACACACTCCGGCCTTGAAAATCCAGACAACCGAACTAAAACTGCAGTTCCTCTTTTGTTTCCGGACTTAGAAGCGACATTCAAAACAAGGTATCCTGTATTAGATGAGAGGCTGCCGCGTTTGAGGAAGTAAAACGTCACGCAGTGCATGCTGAACGACAGAGCAAGCAGAAAGAGTCAGACACCCAGACAAAGCTGATTGCAGCACAAATGAACTATTACACTGGTGGGGCCACTCCCGGCAGAAGTCGTGGACGTGGAGGATTTTTCCGGGGACAAGGGTATGGACGGGGATGAGGTAGCGGATATATGTTACCTAATCCAAGTGGATGATCCACTCAGCTGCCTCCCTCCAGATCCAAACGCTACACCATATGCTTGTTACGGGTGTGGTGAAATGGGACACTTCTGCCGCAATTGCCCTCACAAGTGCCCACCCCCTCCTCCACCACCTGAACAATTTGATGTTTCATGGACATAGGAATCCGCAGGGATCCCCAGCCCTTCTCTTCAACTACCTTTGCTCACCCATAATTCAGAGACTGATCCATTATTGACTTTGCTGGCTGGTGAATGGCACTGAAACTGTTTTCCTCGTGGACACAGGAGCCACGCGCTCAACCCTTTCGCTGAAGGAGGTCCCTGCCTCAAGAGATTCTTTGAGTTCAGCTGCATTCCAGTGATTCCACTTTAACACACCGATTTCTTTTAAATCAGCTCTGTCCAGTTAACCTCTTAGGAAGGGATCTCATGACAAAACTTTCTCTCTCCATTTCAATGAAATGTTTCCCCACACACCATCCTTCTTAAAGCCCTTCACTCATTTCCCTCCTGCTTGTTTCCCAATCTCCAAGCCCCTGACACCCTATTGCACTGCCCAATATTTCCCTATAGAAGTAGACACTCCCTGGCTAGAATCTTTTATTTCTTCAGGCACCTGCCCCAAACCCTTCACATCCCTGCATTTTCATTTCCCCACAAAAGCTGCTGCATTTGTACATCTTACATATTCACAGAATATTTTTATCTTGGTGGGTCAGTACCTCATATTTCTTTAGCTAAATCAAGCACTGTACATTGGGTGGAAATCGGACCATGGGTAGAACAATGTCTTAATAGAACAGACTGGCTACATGTTGCTCCAGGTGTTTTGATACCTCAGACCATTTAATAACTAAAGTTGTGCTTCAAACTGATTTTTAGTGCACGTGCATTGTGCGCACTTCCCTTTCTGTTTTCATTGCAAACTACTTCCCTTCTTGGCTCTCAGCGCTTCCTGACTCTTTGTGGTCTCAGGGTAAAATGATTATGGAAGGATAGCCCATTGTGAGCCTCTGGTGATCTACCCTAAATCTTCCTTCCGCCGCATCGTGCCCAGTATCCTCTGTCTCCTGAAGCAGAGGCTGGCATCTCCGCCGCATACATTCGATCTTGTGAACGCGTGCGATTATTCCAATTAAATATTCTCCAGTTAATTCTCCCATTTTACCTGTAAAAAAGGCTGACGGTTCATGGCGCTTTGTTCAAGACTTACGACAAGTGAATGCTGCAATCTTTCCTAGAGCTCCTATTGTACCTAATCCTTCCACTATTCTTTCTGCAATCCCTCCCTCTGCTCGTTATTTTTCAGTAATTGATTTAGCCAATGCTTTTTCTCTATCCCTGTACACCCTGACTCGCAATTCTGGTTTGCTTTTACTTTCCAAAGCCGCCGTTGGACATGGACTGTCATGCCTCAGGGATATACTGAAGCCCCTTGTGTGTATGGACAAGCGCTTGCTCAAAATTTAGAAGGGTTCTGGCCAGACCGAGGTAGTACATTAATACAGTATGTAGATGATATTATGTTATGCAGCTACAGAAGAAGATTGTGCACAAGACACTAAAAAACTACTGCAGTTTCTGGGGGACAATGGACATAAAGTTTCAAAGGCTAAATTGCAATTAATTCAAACAACTGTAAAATATCTAGGTCATGACATCACAAATGGAACAAGAGCTCTCTAGCGATCGCATTAACACCATTCAAAACCTTCCCAGACCTGTCACAAAACAACAGGTTATGTCTGTATTGGGCATTTTAGGATACTGCCGGCAATGGATTTTGAATTTCACTGAAAGAGCACAGCCGTTACAAAATTTAGCAAACACCCCTGGCCTTCCTCTTTCTGGTCAGGTGCAATGGACCGAGCAGGCTGAGAAGGCTCTCTGTGACTTAAAAACGCACTTCCTCGGCCCAGCCTTGGGCTTCGGACTTTCGTCCATTCACTTGTTCGTGGACGAAAAGGGGGATATATGAATGCAGTTTTAACACAATTACATGGGGATAAACAAAGGCCAATAGCATATTTTTCGAAAAATTGGATCCAGTGGCTGCAGCACTTCCGCCTTGCCTTAGGGCTGTGGCTGCCACAACAGAAGCTGTGCTAGCCAGTACAGATATAGTGCTCATGAGCCTCCTAACAGTAAAGGTGCCTCACGCTGTACATTCCATTTTAGTACAGGCTAAGACCTCACATCTCACTACTGCTAGGGCAATACACTATCAGAATGTACTCTGTACTTTGTCAAATGTTACGATTGAAAGATGCTCCACTTTAAATCCAGCCACGTTTCCCAAATAATAACGATGGTGAACCGCATGATTGTCAGAAAAAATTGCAGAAGTTGTGAAACCTCGAGTAGATCTACAGGAAACACCTTTAGAAATTGGAGAAATTATTTTTGTGGATGGATGTTCTTTGCGATTGGAAACGGTGCACCTCAACTAGTTACGCAGTGGTCCAAGGGGACCGCCTGCTGGAAGCAAATCGAATTTCATCAAGTTTAAGTGCACAAGCAGCTGAATTAATAGCGCTCACCGAGCATGCCAGCTGTCTGAAGGAAAAATCATAACAATTTATACAGATTCCAGATATGCCTTTGGAGTCTGCCATGATCATGGGGCATTATGGAAATTGAGGGATTTAAGACCAGTACTGGCAAGCCCATCCAACATCAAAAGTTAATCGAATCCCTCTTAGAAGCCATAACTAAACCATCAAAGCTAGCGATTGTTAAATGTCAAGCTCACACAGGAAAACAGGATTGTCAGCAAAGGAAATGAATTGGCAGATTATTTTGCAAAAAGGCTGCACAGTAACACACCAATCTCTTTATTCCAACAGAGAAATGACCAGGACCCTGATAATCAAATTATTTCTCTACAGAGTGCAGCCACGGACATGAAAAGAAAAATGGTCCAAAGAAGGGTCCTCTCTGATGGAGTCTGGACTCATCAGCAAACTAACAAACCTTTTCTCCCAAAAGCTTTTTTCCAGGTATGGCAAAATAGCCCATGGCCTCGACCATGCTGGAAAGATGCCATGGTTCAAGATGTTGAAAAACATTGGGAAGCTGTAGGCTTCTCACATATGCAGAGCAATTCTGTAAGCTGTGCATTGTGTCAAAGGTTTAATATGGGAAAAGGCACACAGGTAAGTCCCGCCGTTACTCCTAACCCAATGGGACCGTTTGAGCACCTCCAAATGGATTTCATTGAGCTAACACCGTCTAGAGGTTACCGATATTGCCTTGTGATTGTCGATGTGTTCTCCCGATGGGTAGAAGCTTTCCCTTCTAAACACAATGATGCTAAAACAGTTGCTAAAGCACTAATTAAAGAAATTATTCCAAGATGGGGCATCCCGCAAAAGTTACAGACAGATAATGGTACTCGCTTTGTGAATTCCATTATAAATGAATTGACTACCTGGCTACAAATCAATGTGCATCATTACTGCAAGTACCATCCCCAAAGTGGAGGTATTGTAGAGAGGTGCAATGGCACCCTAAAATCTAAATTGGCAAAAATCTGTGAGCAGACAAATTTAACTTGGCCTGATGCTTTACCCCTGGCCTTGATGGGATTAAGAGGAAAGACACACCGACAATTAGGGCTGTCGCCATTCGAAATCCTGACCGACGCCCCATGCCCGTTGGCATGGTTGTAGGTAATGTGAATTTGCATACTGTGGACAATGATCTTCTCTCCAGTCTTGCAGGTCTCCGAGCCTCGTTGAAGGAAGTCCACCAGCAGGTTAATCAGGCCTGGAGGACCAGCCCACCTTCTAAGGATTCACCAATTCCCTTGGGTACCTGGATCCTGGTTCGAGACACTCGCAGGAAACACTGGCATCAGCCTAGGTGGAGAGGACCATCCCAAGTTCTTCTATCCACACCTCACACCGTGAAGGCTGAAGGACTGCCTGCTTGGATCCATGCATTGCATTGCAAAAGATGGCTCTCCTAAAACTACTTTTTCTATTGTCTGCTGCCCGCACACTCTCAGGCTACCCAAGAATGGGTGGTGATCTCCTCGTTTACAAGATGAAATTGAACCGGAACGAAATACCCGAATATCACAGTCACACAGGGACTCACCACTTCAGTGCAAATTGACTTCTGTTCAATTGTAGACTGTGGAGCCGGACGACAAGAACAATGGGTCTGGTCTGACAAATATGTTTGCGTTTCAGCTCCTTTCGTCTCGAGGACTGGTGCGGTCGATGGAACCTTGTCTTTGCAAATACAGGACCAGATGACTGGGGGTAGTTCCCTTTTAAAACCCAGCAATACAGCTTAAAGGCTCGATTTTCTATAATTAAGGGACATGCCACTAATGACTGTGGTGAAAATCAATGTAATCCTCTGATTATTACAATTAAGGACCCTACTGTTCATGACGCTGGTACTTATATCCTTGGGGCTTATGTCTCAGGAAGTGACCCCTTGGGAAAATTTAATATTAGGGTACGAGACCCCTTTTCTTCCCCCTCCAGTGCTTCCCTTAACTCCTCCACCCTTGACACCACTCTTTCGCCTGACGAATTGGCCCCTATAGTTCGTATGTTGAACCTAACCACCTTAACAAGCACCTTTTCAGTAGAAACTGGCTATGGAGACCAGAATAGATGGCTGCAGTGGGTAATCTATTCAGCAAAATAGGTTGTACTTCACTGCCTCCATGGCCAAGGCCTATATGTTACACGAGGAACATATGCTCCGGATAGCTTCTTCTGTTTCCTCATCCCCTTCTTCATCTCCCCCTCCTTCCCCGCTCCTCTCCTCCTCCATTTAATTACCTCTACCTTGTCACGTCCCAAATTGTCAAAAAGGGGGGAATGTGGAAAAATAAAAATACAGGTCAATAACTTGTGCTTGACAAATCTGATGTACGTGACAGAAAGCATGTTCTATGGTGTGTGTGGTAGGAGTCACGCAGACCCTGCATGCTTATAGTGTACGTAAACAAGTGCTACTTCTCAGTTTTGGGCATCTACATGGAAGGCCACGGGTGTGGACTCATCGAGCCCCAAACTAAGGAAACTAACAGATGTACTCCACCTTTAGATTTTTGATGATGCTGATTCAGGCTAATGTTTTGAAATACTTGTGTAACTAAAGTCATAAGACAAGAAACCCTATAAAAAATCTGAAACACTGACCACTCGGGGCAGATGAAGGGCAGGTGTCCTAGGACTGTGCTTCTCTGTCATTCTTACCTTTGCCTGGTGTGTATTAATAAAAGATTTTTTACTAATTTTAATTATATCTCTCTGTCTTCAGTCACAAGAAACGACACTAGAGAAAAAGTGTCCACAGTAACCACACAGGAACAGTAGCACTGCTTTGACACTGGGTGCCACCAGTCTGCAAAACCGAGTGGAGAACTTGCGTACGACAAGGTATGAGGTATTGTGGAAAAGTGCGTGGCTTTACACCAAGTATAGGTTTTATACATCGCGATTTGAATGTGAAAAAGTTCTTACGCAACATTTCTGTGTGTACGCACTGTTCATACATGAGGCTCCAAGAAACCAGATAAAGGTCAAGTGTAAAATTCTCACTGAAAGATTAGATTTGGTTTAGGAAAAATGCTGGTGTAATGTAAAAAAGGATAACTAAGAAATCAGCATATGTCCTATAAGGGACAATTGTTATATGCACAAAAATTTCAAGGATGGCACCGCATCTGAAAGGTATAACAGACTATTATTATATACTAGCTGAAATACCCAGCGTTGCCCGTGAGGAAAATAAAGTGTTGTTTTTTTTTTTTTTAAGTGAAAAACATAATAAAAAAAACGCAACTTTAAAATAAAAATTAATTAACAAATAATAAAGACTCAATAATGTGCTTGTGTTGCGGTCTTGTACATATGTTATCATCCAGTTGACGTTCAGAACCGGCCAACTTTATTTCATTTCAAAAGCAACTGGGGCATGGTGCTACTCAAATTGGCACTCGCCTGCTATATACAGTTGTGTTTGAAAGTTTGTGAACCCTTTAGAATTTTCTATATTTCTGCTTAAATATGACCTAAAACATCATCAGATTTTCACTCAAGTCCTAAAAGTAGAAAACAGTTGAACAATTGAGACAAAAATATTATACTTGGTCATTTATTTACTGAAGAAAATGATCGAATATTATATATTTGTGAGTGGCAAAAGTATGTGAACCTTTGCTTTCAGTAGCTGGTGTGACCCCATCCCCCCTTTTTCAGCAATAACTGCAACTAAACGTTTCCTGTAACTTTTGTTCATTCCTGCAAACTGACTTGGAGGAATTTTAGCCCATTCCTCCGTACAGAACAGCTTCGACTCAGGGATGTTGGTGGGTTTCCTCAAATTAACTGCACGCTTCAGGTCCTTTCACAACATTTCGATTGGATTAAGGTCAGGACTTTGACTTCCAAAACATTAACTTTATTCTTCTTTTACCATTCTTTGGTAGAACGACTTGTGTGCTTAGGGCCATTGTCTTGCTGCATGACCCACCTTCTCTTGAAATTCAGTTCATGCACAGATGTCCTGACATTTTCCTTTAGAATTCTCTGATATAATTCAGAATTTATTGTTCCATCAATAAAGGCAAGCCGTCCTGGCCCAGATGCAGCAAAACAGGTTCAAACCATAATACTACCACCATCATGTTCACAGATGGGATAAGGTTTTTATGCTGGAATGCAATGTTTTCCTTTCTCCAAACATAAAGCTTTTCATTTAAACCAAAAAGTTCTATTTTGGTTTCATCTGTCTACAAAACATTCTTCCAATAGCCTTCTGGTTTGTCCACATGATCATTTAGAAAATTGCAGATGAGCAGCAATGTTTTCTTTGGAGAGCAGTGGTTTTCTCCTTGCAACCCTGCAACCCTGCAACCCTCCTGATGGTGGACTCATGAATATGAACATTAGCCAATGTGAGAGAAGCCTTCAGTTGCTTAGAAGTTACACTGGGGTCCTTTGTGACCTCGCCGTCTATTACACGCCTTGCTCTTGGAGTGATCTTTGTTGGTTGACCACTCCTGGGGAGGGTAACAATGGTCTTAAATTTCCTTAAATTTGTACACAATCTGTCTGACTGTGGATTGGTGGAGTCCAAAGTCTTTAGAAAGTGTTTTGTAACCTTTCCAGCCTAATGAGTATCAACAACTCTTTTTCTGAGGTTCTAAGAAATCTCCTTTGTTCATGCCATGATACACTTTCACAAACGTGTTGTGAAGAGCAAAATTTGATAGATCCCTGTTCTTTAAATAACACAGGGTGCCCACTCACACCTGATTGTCATGCTATTGATTGAAAACACCTGACTTTAATTTCACCTTCAAACTAACAGCTAATCCTAGAGGTTCACATACTTTTGCCACTCACAAATATGTAATATTCGATCATTTTCCTCAATAAATAATGACCAAGTATTATATTTTTGTCTCATCTGTTTAACTGGTTTCTCTTTATCGACTTTTAGGACTTGAGTGAAAATCTGATGATGTTTGAGGTCACATTTATGCAGAAATATAGAAAATTCTAAAGGGTTCATAACTTTCAAGCACAACTGTACATGTTGCTTAACACACACAAAAGGCACGTTGGCACAGTTTAAAACCATGTGCCCTCTACACCTTTACAAATGCCAAGGCTGGTCACTAACTGAAAATAATGTTTAGTCAGAGCTGTTAAAAAAGGCTAAATATATACCAATTCAATTCAACTGATGGGCATTATAGGAACCTCCCATATATTATGCACTATCATATACTAAAATATTTATGAATCTTATGTAACTAGGAAATGGCTCATACAGCATGTATGACACACATGAAATGGTCTAAACATTTATTTCACATTAGTGAACTCCTCTTTATTTGAAGTAGCACTATTTCTACAACAGTATTTTATTAGGGAATTGTATATATTTAGCAGAAAAGACTGAAAGTACAAAGAAGTGTAACACCTATTTCAGCAGTTTGAAAGTAATGATCCTTAAAGTTGAAACCACTTGTATCACATGTGAAATGTAGGATTCTAACAGAACTATACTGTTTTGAATAGTTTCCTTGTGGTAAACAAGATGTAACAATTATTATATATGAAGTGCTTTTCAGCTCTTGAAAAGCACAATTGTTAATTCAAGTTACATTCAAGTATAACACAGTTCCCCGTAAAAATACTGTTTAAAAACAGTTCTAAATGATGTAATACATAGTTCCCTAATAGGTAAGAACTGTTTGGATGGTTTCCTAAGTGTTTTTCAAAGTGCACTTCAACATCTCAAATTCACTTGTTTTCCTGATTAAAACGTTTTGGCAAAAAACTGAAGCTGAGTGTTACTCAATGATCCTTAACTTCTATTTGTTGAAACCACTTGTATCACATGTGAAATGGAGGATTCTACCAGATATGCACCATTCTGAACAGTTTTCTTGCCGTAAACAAGCTGTAACACTTGTTATCTACTGAAGTTCTTATCAGCTCTTGAAACGCGCTATTGTGAATTCAAGTTACATTCAACTATAACTTAGTGCCCCATCAAAAAAATGTTGTAAAAACATTTCTAAATGATGAAATCCATAGTTCCTTATTGGGTAAGAACTGCTTGGATAGTTTCCTAAGTGTTTTTCAAAATGCACTTCAACATCTCAAATTCACTTGTTCTCTTCTTTGAAACGAATTGGTCTATTCTGAAGTTGAGTGTTACTCAATGATCCTTAACTTCTATGTGTTGAAACCACTTGTATCACATGTAAAATGGAGGATTTTAACAGAAATGTACTGTTGTGAACAGTTTACTTGTGGTTAACAAGCTTTTACACTTGTTTTCTACTGAAAGTGCTTTTTAGTGCTTGAAACATGCTATTGTCAATTGAATTTACATTCAACTATAACTCAGTGGCCCATTAAAATACTGTTGTAAAAACAGTTCTAAATGATGAAATACTAAGTTCCCGAATGGGTAAGTGTTTTTCAAAGTGCACTTGAACATCTCAAATTCACTTGTTTTCCCCTTTGAAACGCGATAGGCTATAAACTAATAATGAGTGTTACTCAATGATCCTTAACTTCTATGCGTTAAAAGGGATGGATGTTCTTTACTATTGGAAAATGGAACACTTTCAACCAGCTATGCAGTGGTCAAAGGTTACCACCTGCTGGAAGCAAACCGAATTTCTTCAAGTTGAAGCACACAGGCAGCTGAGTTGATAGCTCTCACCCGAGCTTGTCAGTTGTCAGAGGGAAAAATTGTAACTATCTATAATGATTCTAGATATGCTTTTAGAATCTGCCATGATCAATGGGGCATTATGGAAACTCGGTGGATTCAAGACCAGTACTCGCAAGCCCATTCAGCATCAAAAAGTAATAGAATCCCTCTTAAAGGTCATAACAAAACCATCAAAGCTAGCGATCATTAAATGTCAAGCTCACACAGGAAAACAGGATCCTGTCAGCAAAGGAAACAAATTAGCTGATCATTTTGCTAAACGGGCTGCGTATAATAACACACCAATCTCTTTATTCCAACAGAGAAATGACCAGGGGCCTCATGTATAACGCCGTGCGTAGAACTCGCACTATAACATGGCGTAAGCACAAAGCGAAATGTGCTTACGCGACAGAAAAATCCAGATGCAGGAATCTGTACGCACTCCAACTTCCACGTTCTTCCGCTACATAAATCCCGATCAGCGTGAAAACTAACGCCGGCACGCGATTTTGTAACGCCCCAAATCCTCCCAGAATTACGCCTATTTGAATATGCAAATCAATATAAATCGCCCTTAAGCGCAGCCTTCTGTGAAAAGACAATGGAAAAAGCACGGGGAAAATATAAGAATTTCAGCGAATACCAAGTGGAGGCAAAGGAAAAACATACTATTTGTTCAAATAAACCGTGGTATAATCAACAAAATGAAGTTGATCGAGTGACATAGCGTGTTGGAGAAACTTGAAAGCTCACATCCACAAAATCGCACAGTGCCGGAAATAAAAAAGAAGTCACATATCAAAGTCGCCGTGGAAAGCCGAGTTGTAAGCCCACTGTCTGAGTGTCATATGAAAGCTTATTAGGGTACAGAGAAAAAAGCCACACGGTGGGGAAAAAGCACGAAATGTCAACTTCAATCTCGACATTTCCACTTTAATCACGTAGTTTATTTTGTCATTAAAGTAGAACATCATAAAATTCATCTTAAAATTGTTTAATTAACCAGTTTCTAAAATCACATCGTAATTAAAGTAGCACGTTAAATGCTTTGTTTTGTATTTGATTTTCTATGTGCTCTATGTGTGTGAATCACTACTTGCTTCTTAAACCGGCTCTCTTCCTCCAACTGGACACAGAATCAATTACATTCGTGATATTACAGCTCTCTGAATAACTAAAATACTGAGATGTATACGTGATGTCATTTTCATGATGATAGGAGTTATTAAACATGTTATTAAACATGTTTCACTTCGATGAAATAATTTATTGCAGCAGTACTCAGGGGCAGCTCTAAGCTTGTGGTGGCACTGGGCAGAGGAAGAATCGGTGGCTCCTTCGCCCGCCAATGTCAGTAAAGTATCTTATGCACGGTGGATGGCCACGTATGTTGCAGACACTAGCCGCCTCGTGCTCATGACACAAGCATTTATCTTTTTTCGAAATTTGTCGCTGTGTTTCTAGCTGTGTTGTTATTTTATCTTTCTGTTTAATATTCAATATATATTGGCGTAGCCGTCACTGCAGTCAGTGCTTTTCTTTCCCCAAGTAACCGATCGCCATACAATCAGCTCTGTAATAGACGTTAAGCCATCTGTAAGCTTAGCGCCGATTCTTCAAAACATTTAAAGAACATTGAAATATCTTCGTAGTACATGTTTAATTATTTTATCCTTAAAGACACTCCCAGTGAAGAATATAGATTATTTAAATGAAGTTAAAGTTTTATCTGTATAATTTAACAAACATATTTTGCTGCATTTCACCTTAAAAATGATATCGTCATCATATGTAAATACGCGCTTTATAAAGTGGCTCAGGTTGTGCGATATTATAACTGTAGTGCAAGTTTACAGTGGGGTGATTGTACTTATAAGTACAAACAGTTCTACAAGGTGCAATTGATTGGCTGCATTTAAAGTTCTTGGGATTAAACTGTTTTGAACCGCGAGGTCCGTACAAGAAAGGCTTTAAAACGTTTTGCAGTGGCTGAGACAGCGTGTCCTTAATGCCGTATACCGATAATTCTCTTTCCGATCAGCTGCTGCTGCGATTCACACTCAGATTTAATGATATAAATACTCCGAGTGGTGCAGTTTAGAGAAATATGGAAAAAGATGATCCGCTGTGGCAACTCCTAACGGGAGGAGCTGAAAGAAGAAGAAGAAAAAGTGAGAGTAACAACGCTAAAGCAGTTATGGCATTTGGAATACTATGGCTGTTCCCTGGACCATTATATTGTTACGAGTTAATTACAATCAGATGCATTACACTAATAAACAATATGCGGTTAGTTTCCGTGTATTTATAAAGCCGCGTCATGAAAATAAGTAACCGCACAGGAACAGTAGCATTGCTTTGACGCTGGGTGCCGCCAGTTTGCAAAACCGAGCGGAGAACTTGCGTACGACAAGACATGAGGTACCGTGGAAAAGTGCGTGGCTTTACGCCAAGTGTAGGTTTTATACATCGCGATTTGAACGTGGAAAGTTCTTACGAACATTTCTGTGCGACGCACCGCTTATGCATGAGGCCCCAGGACACTGATAATCAACTTATTTCTTTACAGACTGCAGCCACGGACACAGAGAAGAGAAAATGGTCCAAAAAAGGGTCCCTCTGTGATGGACTCTGGACCCATAAGCAAACTAACAAACCTTTCCTCCCAAAGGCTTCTTTCCCAGGTATGGCAAAAATCGCCCATGGCCTAGACCATGCTGGAAAAGACGCCATGGTTCAAGATGTTGAAAAACATTGGGAAGCTGTAGGTTTCTCTACATATGCAGAGCAGTTCTGCAGGCGCTGTGTATTATGTCAAAAGTTTAATGTAGGAAAGTGCACCCAGGTAAGTCCCGTTACACCTAACCTAATGGGTCCATTCGAACACCTTCAAATGGACATCATTGAATTAACACCATCAAAGGGGTACCGATACTGTTTAGTAACTGTTGATGTGTTCTCCCGATGGGTGGAAGCCTTCCATCCAAACATGCAGATGACAAAACTGTGGCAAAAGCTTTGATAAAGGAAATCATTCCTAGATGGGGCATACTGCAGAAATTACAAACTGATTTTGGCACACACTTTGTAAATTCCGTTATAAATGAATTAACCACCTGGCTCCAGATAAATGTGCATTATTATTGCAAATACCACCCCCAGAGTGGAGGTATTGTGGAACGATGCAATGGTATCTTGCAATCTAAATTGGCTAAAATCTGTGAGCAAACAAATTTAACTTGGTCTGATGCTCTGCCTCTGGCCTTGATGGGATTAAGGGGAAGAACACATTGGCAGTTAGGGCTGTCGCCATTCAAAATTCTGACCGGATGGCCCGTGCCAGTCGGCATGGTCATAGGTAATGTTACACTGCATTCTGTGGACAATGATCTTCTTTCCAGTCTTACAGGTGTCCGAGCTTCTCTGAAGGAAGTCCATGAGCAGGTGAATCAGGCCTGGAGAACTAGTCCTCCATCAAAGGACTCCCTGATTCCGTTAGGAACCTGGATTCTGGTTAGAGATACTCAAAGTAAACATTGCCGTCACCCTCTGTGGAGAGGATCGTTCCAAGTTCTGCTGTTGACGCCACACGCTGTTAAAGTTGAGGGACTGCCTGCTTGGATTCACATCTCACATTGCAAAAGATGGCACCCTTGATTGTGGTATCCTTGTTTGCTGCCATATCCTGAAGATGTAAAAACTGGGTTAACTGGATAATTTACTTTTGCCTGGTGTTTCTTATGGACATGTGAACGAGTGTGCCCTGTGATAGGATGACATCCAGTTCAAGGGTTCCAGTGCCCACAACTTTGATAGGTGTCAGATGACCATGACCCTGAACTGAAGTGGGTTAAAAAATGGATGGACTGATAAATGTATGAAAGATGCTATATAAAGCACGGCTTGAAAGAAAGCTGGATTTTTGTTCTTTCTACAGATTATTTTCTAGAACATAATAGTAAAAATTGTATGCACTTTCAGCTATAAGAACAGCAATATTTGGACATTTTAGGGTGATTTATTTTCAAGTCGCCGGGGACTCCTTGTGCTTTGTTCCTGTTTGCAGGTTTCTGGTGGCTCATTTAGCTGAGCTGTAGCCACTGTTGTGGGTCCTGAATCAGAACACGCCTCCACTCAACCTGGTTAAATGGCTTAAGTCAGTTTTCATCTCTCTTACAGTTGCTTTTATCATTCTCCTGCTTGTAGCTTGCTGTATTGTTCCCTTGCTAAGATACACTGTATCCAAGTATTTCACTGCCTCTATGGCAAAGGCTTACTTTTTACACAAAAAAAATGCTTCAGATCAGCTCAGCCACCCTACACTCCTCCGCCCACTCCACTCCATCCCCCTCTCCTACCCTTTCCCACTCAACTCTCCCCTGATCAAATATTTTTTGCTTGCTAAAAAAGGGGGGAATGTGGAAGACGAATGTTCTCTTCGTTCCCTTGTACTAATTCATGTCTGAGAAGTAAGCTTTACTAAACCATGTAAAAGCATGCTTTGTTTTAGCAAACAGAAAAATATTTGTGCAAAGGACTCAAGGTCTAAGCATTCCACACATGACTCTGCCTTATCACGTTTTCTCTTAGCTTACATCTGAACGCCATAACAAAAGGGGCCAAAAAATCAAGTTGCACAAGGGGTGTTGAAGGGGCTCAAGGATTGTGTCTAATAAACGTGTTGACTGTTACATTTTATAATGATATTAAATCACGCATTCTAGGGGTATAAAAACTTGCACCACCCAACAGATGGGGTTCAGAAGAGCCTTGACTCTGTCATATATATTTGATTGTCTGCTTTTCTGAAACTCTTCTCACTGTGACTCTGCAAAATAAAGCTGCTTTATAACCACACATGCTGTCTAGTCTGAAGTCTTCGCCCATAGTCTCCCATCCAAGTACTGGCCGAGCCCGTGCGTGTTTAACTTCCGAGATAAGATGAGTTCAAGCACATTCTCAAAGGTGTTGCCATTAGTGAAAGCCACACTACTTCATGCTGGTTAAATACAGAAGCTATTGACGGGCGCTTCCATTGGAAAATTAAAAGATGCATTTCCAAGGCATACACTGATGTTCAGGTTGAGAACAACAGTAAAGGAAAAAAGCTTACAGCACCCAAATCCAAGTACTGGCCGAGCCTGTGCGTGTTTAACTTCCGAGATCTGATGAAATCGGGCGCTTTCACACTGGTAAGAATGTAAGCAAAAGCAGTGCTCCGTAATGCTGGTTAAATATTGAAGATCCGAGGGGGAGCGCTTCCATTGGAAAGTTAAAAGATGCATTTCCAAGGCATACACTGATGTTCAGGTTGAGTACAAATAGTAAAGGAAAAAAGCTTACAGCACCCGGGGTTCCCAGGCGGATTACCATACATGTATACTGGTCGAGCCCTTGCGTGTTTAACTTCCGAGATCAGACGCTTTCACACTGGTATGGCTGTAAGCGAGTGCATCACTACTTCTTGCTGGTTACATACTAAAGATCGGGGGGTTGGACGCTTCAAATTGAAAGGATGAAGATGCAGTTCTCAGCCATACACTGATGGTCAGGTTGAGTACAACAGCAATGGAAAAAAGCTTACAGCACTCGAGGTTCCCAGGCGGTCTCTCATCCAAGTACTGGTCGAGCCCATGCGTGTTTAACATCCGAGATCAGACGAGATCGGGTGCTTTCACACTGGTATGGCCGTAAGCAACCTCAGCATTCCTTATTTCTGGTTAAATATTGAAGATCGTGGGGGAGCGCTGTAGCGAATGCCACATGTTCTATTATTCTGTGGGCGGTTGCTGCCTCTTTGAGTGGATTTCTGTAAATACACCTTTAAGGGGGAGGTCATAACTCGGTCAGGGTGGTTGGTGTTTAAAGCTTAATAACCGGAAAAGAAGGGGAGAAAGGGAGACATCTTGTGGTGGAGCAAAGAGAAGTGACAGGATAGTGCCAAGAAAAGTATCTAAAGGAACAAGTTCTGTTTTTTTGAAGACTCCGTGACACAAGGGAGACACATCTCTGAAGCCAGACTCTTTTTCTTTGATTTCGCTGACAAATATCTTGGACCGGTAGGATTAAACTTTGTTGTTATCGGCTCGACAGCCGGCGTATTCCAGTAGGGTTTCTCTTTGCCCTGAACAATAAGAACAGTTAACCCATTTGATCAGTCTGGTTTTACTTATTTATGAACATCGCGTGTTTAAACCAGAGAGAGGGGTTTTGATTGCTATGTATTTGTTTGTTTGTTTTTCTTTATATATGTAAAATAATATATTTGTTCTTTTGCTTCTTTATTTGGTGATATAGCTTGTTGTTAATGCTAAGCTGGGACTGGTGATGGGGGTCAATAAAAGGACGAGTGTTGGTCACGTTGCCTGATAGATTTTAGATATTGAACTGCTTTATAATAGCAGTTTTCTAATCGTGTCTTAACTCTGGGTTTAGTTGTTTGCCCAGGGTTAGCGGTACAGATTAGTGATGGCCCATACGGGGACCTGACTAGTATACATCCGCTATCTCCTTTCACGCATTTTTCACCACCATAGTTCAGATTTCTTCTGTGGGGTTTGCGCAGGAGGCCACCAGCCCGAGCGAGGACACGAAGATAGGGATCAAGCTGGGCGAACATGTTACAATCAGGGCGCACAAAGGTCGATGAAGCAACCATCCTGTTGGATTCGCTATACATTTCTACTCCTAAGGTGCAAAGAGATGAAAACATCCTGCCGTCGTTGTGGGGCGAGATGCATGAACGGATGGAAGAGATGCACGATCAGATCAAGGAATTGGCTGAAGGGGCCGCTGCACGCGAAAAGGCTTGGCATGGATCGTAGGAAGGCGCTATAGAAATGATGCGCGAATATGTGCAAGATCAGTTGCGGCAGTTGGAACAGCGATTGATTGCTTGTCTCCAGAGAAGGGATCAGCAATGGGAAGTTGAGCTGCAGGACGTGGTAAGGAGGAGCTTGGAGGCTTAATGTAGGAAATCACGGCAGTCTAACTCAATGGGAGGTACGACTTCGAGGGTCTCCCTTACTGCTGCACCTGCCGCAGCACTATGCTTAGAATTCCCTAAATTGTACATCAGCAGAAGTTCTCAGATTTTTGGAACAGGCGGATTCGTTTTTAGAACTACATCCCTTAACTAACGTGGTGTTAATGGGCTTTTTAAACGCCTCGCTGAGCGGTTCAGCGCGGTCATGGTGGAAGGCAGAAAAGACAAGCATAACCGACTGGTCTTCTTTCCGCTCCACATTTTTAGAAGCATTCCTGCCTGCGGATTATCAGGCTGAGGTGGAAGAGCAGCTAATGAACAACCGCCAGGACCCTACGCAGCCCATCAGAGACTTTGCATACGAATATCATGCGCTGTGTTTGAGATGGAATTCCAGTATGTCAGAAGACGACATCGTGAGGCGTGTCCTTGGTGCTTGTAACCCGCGGCTGGCTGTGGCTTTACGGGGTATTGTGGGCTCAGTACAATCTCTGGTGAAAATCGGTACTTTAATTGAGAAAGACTGGGTAGCCATGAGGGGACATAAACAAAAAAAAGGACCCCTCAGGCAGTAGTTTGCCTAGTGGACAGGGTCAACGACAAAAGGACTGATCCGCTGGGGCTGAGCTCACCAATGTGCGGACCCAGTTACCCCTGTTGGTCGTGCCTGTGAGGGACATCACTGGGGATGCGGTTGTAGACACTGGAAGCACTCTTACCTTAATGAAGCGCAGTTTGTGGGAAAAAATTAAAAAAACCCTATGAGCTGCCCAAGGTGAGTGGTACAATGAAGTTCTTTTTGGTAGACGGGAGTGCGTATGGTGATAGTGGCAAAGTCCTGATGCGGTTTGCACTGCACAGTGTTTCCTGGGAGGTGGACGTATATGTCTTAGAGGATGACTGCTTGACCATGCCACTGCTGCTGGGGTTGGACTCCATCATTGCAGCAGGCATGAATTTACGTCCGAGGTCCGGAGATTACACGCTGCCCGGGAGAAAGGCGTTCAGGTTCGAAGAAAGATCTCGGGAAGAGCTGCGGTGGCCCAATCTTTTTTATTATCTGGCGCAATCCGTTGCAGAACTGAGGCCCAGAGCTAAATTATTCAGCCTCCGAAAAAGAATGTCTGGCAGTAGTTTGGGCTGTGGAGAAGTGCCAACATTTTCTTGAAGGGGTTCTGTTTGAAGTAAATACCGACCACCGTGCCCTGGTATGGGCTTTTAACTGCCCCAAGACCTCATCCAGATTGACCCGATGGGTTTTGCGTCTTCAGCAATTTACTTTTAAAGTTTTTTACTGGAAGGGGTGTGGAAATGTGGTACCAGATGCGCTTTCTGGAACTACCTATGACTTCGGCAGTGGCCCTTGTATCAACTCAATGGACAGACCTGCCACTGGATCTTCAGGACATAGTTCGAGCTCAGTCCATCAGTCCTGTTTGTCAGGAGGCACAGAATAATTCCACAAAGCGAAAGGGTCAAATTACCTTTCAGGAGCATCAGGGTGTGTTACATCGCTGTGTGCCATCCAGATTGGGAGGAAACAAATACCAACTTGTTGTCCCTGAATCACATGTGCCGGAGTTCCTTGCGTACTTCCACGACAGTCCTTTTGGGGGTCATCTGAAGACACTGAAAAGGATATTGGAGGTAGCCTGGTGGCCAACGGTGAGGAAGGAGGTTTGGAAACATGTAAAGACTTGTATTATTTGTCAGCAGTACAAGAACCCACCTGGTTTTTCAGCAGGACCTCTTCAGTCCACAACAGTGAAAGACCCTGGAGAAACTTGGGAGGTTGATCTAATGGGACCGCTCCCAGTTAGTAAAATGAAGAAAACTTATTTAATGGTAGCGGTG
Source organism: Polypterus senegalus (assembly GCF_016835505.1). Taxonomy (NCBI): domain Eukaryota; kingdom Metazoa; phylum Chordata; class Cladistia; order Polypteriformes; family Polypteridae; genus Polypterus; species Polypterus senegalus. Next base: position 116,737 of record NW_024382596.1, read on the forward strand.
GACTATTTTACTAAATGGGTAGAGCTGCTCGCCTTGCATGACGCTAAAACATCTTGCATTTGCTCTATCCTCAGAAGTGAACTTTTCACCCGCTGGGAGTTCCCAGATGTATCATCACAGATAGAAGGCCACAATTCACAAGCTCAGAGATGGACCGTTTTTTGATGGATTGGGGTGTACAGCACAAGAGGACCACAGCATACCGTCCTCAGGCTAACATCTCAGAACGAGTGAACCGCAATTTGAAAACCATGCTTTCCTCCTAAGTTAGGAACCGTCATCAAGATTGGGATCAAAATCTTCCTGAACTTTAATGAGGGTACCGGTGAGTCTCCTGCACAATTAACTCTTGGAAGACAAATTCTTTGGGCCGTTAGAACTACATATCACGCCCCCCTGTCCTGATACTACTTCATACCAGCAATTACATTTGTTAGAACTTTTAAAGAAACAGGTTAGGGAACGGGTGGTGAAATCCCAGGCCAAACAGGCTAGATATTACAATAAACAGAGAAGAGTAGTTCTCTATTCTGTAGGTGACCGGGTTTGGTTGAAGGCGCATCCCCTTTCTAAAGCTTCAACTAAATTTGCTGCGAAGCTAGCTCCGAAGTGGTTCGGCCCAGCTACAGTACTTAGCAAATTAGGTTCTGTTAATTACCGTGCTCAATGGGCAACTGACTCTTGGGGGAAAAAAAGAGATACAGTGCATGTGACCAACATGAAGCCTTATTTTGGCCATTCACTTGGTTTGGGGGCGGGGAATATGTAGCGGATGCCACATGTGCTATTATTCTGTGGGCGGTTGCTGCCTCTTTGGGTGCATTGCTGTAAATATACCTTTAAGGGGGAGGTCATAACTCGGTCAGGGTGGTTGGTGTTGAAAGCTTAAAAACCGGAAAAGAAGGGGAGAAAGGAGACATCTTGTGGTGGAGCAAAGAGAAGTGACAAGGTAGCGCCAACTGGAACAAGTTCTTTTTTTTTTTTTGAAGACTCAGCGACACAAGGGAGACGCATCTCTGAAGACGGACTCTTTTTCTTTGATTTAAGCTGACAAATATCTTGGACCGGTAGAATTAAACTTTGTTGTTATCGGCTCAACAGCCGCGATTCCAGTAGGGTTTCTCTTTGCCCTGAACAATAAGGACAGTAAACCCATTTGATCAGTCTGGTTTTACTTATTTATGAACATCGGGTGTTTAAACCAGAGAGAGGGGGTTTGATTGCTATGTATTTGTTTGTTTGTTTTTCTTTATATATGTAAAATAATATATTTGTTCTTTTGCTTTTTATTTGGTGATATGACTTGTTGTTAATGCTAAGCTGGGACTGGTGGTGGGGGTCAATGAAAGGACGAGCGTTGGTCACGTTGCCTGATAGATTTTAGATATTGAACTGCTTTATACTAGCAGTTTTCTAATCATGCCTTAACTCGGGGTTTAGTTCTTTGCCCGGGGTTAGCGGTACAGCGCTTCCATTGGAAAGTTAAAAGATGCATTTCCAAGGCATACACTGATGTTCAGGTTGAGTACATAAGTAAAGGAAAAAAGCTTACAGCGATCAGGGTTTCCAGGCGGTCTCCAATCCAAGTACTGGCCGAGCCAGTGCGTGTTTAACTTCCGAGATCAAACGAAATCAGGCGCTTTCACACTGGCAAGTCCGTAAGCAAATGCATCACTACTTCTTTATGGTTAAATACTAAAGATCGGGGTTGAGCACTTCAAATTGAAAGGATAAAGATGCAGTTCCCAGCCATACACTGATGGTCAGGTTGAGTACAACAATAAAGGAAAAAGGCTTACAGCACCCGTGTTTCCCAGGCGGACTCCTATCCAAGTACTGGCCGAGCCAGTGCGTGTTTAACTTCCGAGATCAGACGAAATCAGGCGCTTTCACACTTGTAAGTCCGTAAGCTTAAGCAGTGCTCCGTAATGCTGGTTAAATATTGAAGATCGGGGGGGAGCGCTTCCATTGGAAAGTTAAAAGATGCATTTCCAAAGCATACACTGATGTTCAGGTTGATTACAAATAGTAAAGGAAAAAAGCTTACAGCACCCGGGGTTCCCACGCGGTCTACCAACCACATATACTGGCCGAGGCATTGCGTGTTTAACTTCCGAGATCAGGACGCTTTCACGCTAGTATGGCCATAAGCGAGGGCATCGCTACTTCTTGCTGGTTAAATACTAAAGATCGGGGGGTTGGGTGCTTCAAATTGAAAGGATAAATATGCAGTTCCCAGCCATACACTGATGGTCAGGTTGAATACAACAGTAATGGAAAAAGCTTACAGCACTCGGGTTCCCAGGCGGTCTTCCATCCAAGTACCAGCCAAGCCTGTGTGTGTTTAACTTCCGAGATCAGACAAGATCGGGTGCTTTCACACTGGTATGGCCGTAAGCAAGCACAGCACTTGTAGCTGCATTTTTCCCAAAATTATCAAAGTTCTGCAGCTTCAACTCAAAAAATGGGATTCAACAAAAGCTTGACGCGCAGAAATGATTCTACAGACAAAGTATCTTTGTTTTTTAAAGTTTAGTTAAGTTTTGAAGTAAAACAGTTTACACAAAAATAAGGAAATTAAAATAGCAAAAAAAAAAGAAAAATAAATGTTAAGAAAAGTTCAATTCTAAGCTTAATCTTGTTACATCTCAAATCGTTACTATTTACTTAACATTTCTGAACCATTTCAAAACGGTCAGAAAACTGTATGCTTATCCCATTTCTAAACTTAAAATGGATCTTTCAAGTCCTCTTTACTGGGTCCTGTTCTAACAAAAAGAGTTATTATCACACTGTTTCTCAGTTATAGTAAGAAGGTTCTATCTCTTGCTAACTATAGGGGAAAAGACTATACCAAGTTATGACTATGAAAGAAATTTATATTCTATTCAAATTAAGCAAACATTAATACGAGTTTAACTCAAAACTTTAACTTTCTAAGATTGGCTGTTACATTTCCGGCCCCTAATTGGCTATGCAGGAGCAGAGACAATTACTATACTTTACTTCAATATGAGCCAATACTTTTATATTAACTATTCTTTTCAAATCATTAGCAATAATAGTGCAAACATCCATCCATCCATTTTCAAAACAAACATTTTAAAAATTTCATATTTCAAACATTGGCTGTTTCTTGAAGTAGGCACAGTTTATTCACGGGTCTGTCCAGTGTGCTGGTTTTGGTTTGCACACAAACTCTTCTGACTGCACCTTTTGCATCTGGCATTGTCTTGATGACTCGACCCATTGTGAAGGTGAAGCTTTATCTACAATTAGAACAACGTCCCCTGGTTCAAAATTTCTTCTTGGTGCAAGCCATTTTGACGTTTTGAAGTATTGGCAAATACTCTTTTGTCCATCTTTTCCAAAACAAATCAGCCATGTATTGAATTTGTTTCCAGCGTCTTCTTGGGTATGGTTCATTTTCTGAAATGAGTTTAGGTGGTATTTCAGGTTTTGTCTTCAATAATAACAAGTGATTGGGTGTGAGTGGTTCCAAATCATTTGGGTCATCTGATGTCTTCGTAAGGGGTCTGTTATTGAGTATTGATTCCACTCTACACATCATTGTAGGAAGGTTTTCATCATCGAGTGTTTGTTGGTTTAGTGTTGAATTTAAAATCTTTCTTATGCTTCTGATTTGTCTTTCCCATACTCCACCTTGGTGAGAGGCTGATGGTGGATTAAAAATCCATTTGATTTGTTCTTGCATCATAGCGTCACTGATTTTTTTGTTCCAATTTTTTAATAGCTTCTCGTAGCTCTCTTTCTGCTCCAACGAAATTTGTTCCATTGTCTGAGCGCATGATTTTAACTTGTCCTCTTCTATCCGTAAATCGGAGTATGGCTTGGATACAAGAATCAGTGTCTAAGCTATGTGCGATCTCTATGTGCAGCTCTGGTTGTTAGACATGTGAAGATTACTCCGTACCTCTTGACTAGACTTCTTCCTCTTTTGACTAGGAAGGGCCAAAATAATCAACTCCAACATTAGTGAACGGTGGTTGGTTTGATGCTAGACGATCTTCTGGCAAATCTGCCATTTTTTGCTCACCTGCTTTCGCATTGTATCTTCTGCATGTTGTGCACTTTGAAATTATTTTTCTGATAGCTGAATTTGCTTGAGGTATCCAGTATTTCTGGCGTAATTGTGCGAGCACATAGTTGCGCCCACAATGACCGATTCGTTTATGAATGTGCTGCAATATGAGAGAAGCAACATGTGAATGCTTGTGTAGAATTGTGGGATGTTTAGCTTCTTCAGGCATTACAGCTTTACAGAGTCTTCTTCCTACTCTTAGTATTCCTTCTTGTATGATCGGGTCTAGTTTATAGATTTGAGTGTTCTCTTTAACACAAATCTTTTCTTTAGAGCTTTTAATTCTTCTGGAAATTCTTGCTGTTGACTTAAACGGATAAGCTCTGTTTAAGCTTTAACTAAGTCATCTAGAAAAATTGGACTTGGTTTTAAAGTCAGTTTATACTTTTCATGTGCTTTGTGATGAGTGATTTTGTTCTTTGGATTACCTTTAGTCTGACTGGCTTCTAGTTGAAATGTTTTTCTTTCATTTCTTAAGTGCAACAGTATGTCTTTAAACTTGAGAAACCAAGCCACTGCTTTCTTCAAGCGATGCCAATCTGAAAAGTTAGTGATTAGTTTGTTGATTGGTTCAGTTGTCTCTTCTATTTTGTCATGTTAACTGCACAAATTTTAACTTCTGGATCATCTTCAAAAGTGAATCATTCAGTTAATCTGGTCTTTTTGGCCACTCGCGTTCTGACTTCAATAAGAAACTTTGACCATGTGACCATGTGGTGCTCTTGAGAAAGTTTTCTATGCTTAGCCCTCTAGAAGCTTGATCAGCCGGATTAAGGACAGATGTGACATACCTCCACTGTGAAGGTTGTGAATGATCTCTGATCACGGAGATTCTGTTGGCAACAAAGGTCTTGAATCGAGTGCTTTCATTTGAGATGTATTTTAGCACCGTGGTGCTGTCAGTCCAAAATGTAGATTCTCGTAAGGGCATTTGAAGCCTTTAAGCATTTTGTCCATTTTAACTGCTACAACGGCTGCTGTCAGCTCCATTCTTGGAATTGTGACCTGTTTTAATGGTGCAACTCTTGACTTGCCCATCAGGAATGAACAATACCTTTTGCCCTCTTCATTTGTTAAAACAAGATAAGTGGCAGTGCCATATCCATCTTCACTAGCATCTGCAAAATGGTGCATTTGTGCTGTCTTTATGGTTCCAAACCCAATAGGTTTGAAGCATCTGTTCACTTTATAGTCTGTAAGTAACTTCAAATCATCCATCCATATTTTCCATTTCTGAATGTGTTTGACTTCTACTTCTTCATCCCACCCAAATTTCTTCTTACATAAGTCTCTCAGAATAAGCTTTGCTGGCATTAAGGCAGGTGCTAGAAAACCAAGTGGATCATAAACTGAGCTAACAACAGACAGAATACCAAGCCTTGTTTTGCAACTTAATGTGAAATTTGAAACTGTCAGTTTCTGTGCACCACTGGATGCCCAGGGCACGCTCTGTGGGAAGGAGACTGTGGCTCAAATCTAAGTCCTTTTGTTCGTGAGCTCTGTCTTCTTCTGGTATGGACAATAAAACTGCTCTGTTGTTACTCACCCACTTAGTCAAATGGAATCCCCCTTTGAGGCATAGAGCTTGGAGGTCCTTTGCCAGCTTTATTGCTTGTTCTTCTGTTGTCACTGACCTTAAACAGTCATCCACGTAGAAGTTGTTGAGAACGGTGTTAACAGCTTCCTCAGGAAATGTATCTCTGGCATCTTCGGCTGTTCTATAAAGCATAAGAAGCACAACTGGGTGAAGAAGTAGCACCAAAAGATGTACTGTCATTTTGAATTCTTCTAGGTCTTTACTTAGATTACCTTCAGGCCACCATAGAAAACGTAAAAGATCTGTGTCTTTGTCTGGTATCTTAACTTGGTAGAACATTGACTTAATGTCTGCCATTAAGGCTACTGGCTCCTTTCTGAATCTTGTAAGGACGCCAATGAGTGTGTTAGTTAGGTCAGGGCCTTTAAGTAATTGTTCATTAAGTGAAATCCCTGGTAGGTGGCAGTGCAGTCAAAGACTACTCGAATCTTATTTTTCTTTGGATGATAGACACTGTGATATGGGATGTACCACACTCTGCTTTCACTGCAATTTAGGCTTTCTTTAGGAATCTTAACAGCATAACCATTGTCTATAATGTCTTTCATGAAGGCTTTATAGTCTTTGTGGAAACCTGAATTTTTGCTCAATTTTCTTTTGAGTCCAATAGCACGCTGTTCAGCAATGCAGCGGTTATTCTGCATTTTAAGTGTTTCATCCTTCAAAGGCAAATTTAAACAATAGTGGCCACCTACCAGTCTTGCAGATTCTGAAGCTATGCGCATGAACTTGATGTCTTCCTGTGACATTTCCTCTTTTTCTTCACAGTTGTGCTCTGGAAAATCTGTTGCAGCAGCATATCTTCAATTTCTGTTATTGACACACGATTGATTGGATGTTTAGGCATCTTACCACTTTGTTTTGCGAGGTCATCTATCTCTTTGTATGGTCCACCAACTACCCATCCAAGTGTAGTCTTCATGGCGTGAGGTCCACCTCCTTGGCTAGGTATGATTCGTGACTGCTTGAAGATTTCTGGATAGTTGATTCCTATTAAAAGATCAACTTCAGAGTCAATATGAGATAGACGTACCTCTTTAAGATATGCCCACTTATCGATATCTTCTTGTAGTGGAATACTTTCTCTCTTCACTGGAATGGAGACCTGTGTAAAGACCTTTGGCAAATCAATATATTCAACATCATTGAGACCACAGACTTGTAAATCTGATAAGACAGAACATTGGGTTAGTATTTTTGAATCATCATCATAATTACTCATAGTTTTGAGAAATACTTGTGTTCTTCTCCCTTGAAGGCATAATTGTCTCTGGAGCTTCTCAGTGCAAATTGTTACTGTACTGCCCAGGTCTATAAAGGCGTATGTTTCTACATACCTTTCACTTTCTCAGATTTTACCTTAACAGGAACTACTTGAAGTGCATTCTTCTCTGGCCCCAGTAAAGGTACAAGTTCCAGTCTCGGTTTCCATTTCTGTAGATGTTACCTCACTAGCTGTAGCTTTAGATGCTGCTCCATTGTCCTTTTTAATGTGCAGGATATCTGGGTGCTGTAAGGAACATGTCTGACATTTCATTCTTTCATTACAGTTCTTACCTAGATGACCCTGTTTGAGACAGCAAAAACATAAACCTTTAGATTTTAAAAAGTCAATTCTTTCTTTATGTGGCAGTTCTTTGATTTTTACATTCAGCAAGGATATGTTGGTCGCTACAAAAGGCACAAGGTTTTTTAAAGGCCTAAGTGCCTGTGACGGACCTCTTGATTAATGTGTCCTGGGTTTCCTTTTCAGCATCTTCTGTGATATTTGTGGCAAAGGTATTTCCCTTTTTTAGACTGTAGTACTAGGTTGTTGTACCGTGTTAGCCATTATGAATGTAGAGAAAAGCCAAGCAAAATGACACATTTTATTGGCTAACTAAAAAGATTACAATATGCAAGCTTTCGAGGCAACTCAGGCCCCTTCTTCAGGCAAGATGCAAAAAATTCATAGAAGGCTTTCCTTTGTCATTCCTCTCTCCCTTTTCTATATATTTGTAACTTTGTATAGCCGTGCTATGTATTGAATGAGAGGCGTTCTGTGCTTGTGTGTGTAAGAAGTTTATTAAATTTTACGTCTCTTTTCTTTTCTCTCAGTACTGCAAGCTACTAATAACCACTCTCGTTTCAGTTCATATGGAAGTTTTGAAACGACAATATGTAGATTTTCACCTATATCGAATTCATTCTGATTTCCTCCTGAAGTAGGTGCTGCATTCATAGAACGACTGAGGAAGAGAGCTAAATCTACCAATGCTCCTCCATCTTCTGCTGACTTTATCTGAGGCCAGTTCATAATTGTTTTAATGTGTGCTCTATATATCTGCCTACTATCTCCATAGTAGGTTTTCAGCAGTTGTCGTGCCTTTTGATAACCCTCTTCAGGCAAAGTCTGATACAGGATTAAATGAGTTTGTGAGGGCGACCTCAAGTGTATTGTTCTAGAAAATGCAGTTTATCTTGTTCATTTTCAAACGCTTTGTCTACAGCATAATCAAAAGCTCTAATGAATGATGAATACGTCAGAGGATCACCATTAAATATTGGTACTTCTGTACGTGGCACTGGGGGTTTAATTTGTTTCTCCCACTGATGAGCTAACAGATTTGTAGCTTCGACAACCACCCTTTGGCTTTCAGCTTTATTCTGAAGTATATCAATAAGACTGGGTCCATATAATGGTGGCTGTCCTGAGGCAGTTAATGACTGAACCTGCCTTTCAGACTCTAATTTATCTAATCTTTTTAGAATTCTGTCAAGTGTCGATTGTTCAATCAGCACTGCTGTAGAAGGTGATGATGTGGCTGCGGTTTTCTGAGATAAAGAATCAAGTTTAACATCAAGAGTATGTTTTAATTGAGGTAACGTCTTTTGTTTTTTTGACTTTGAACGAACCCGTTCTTGAAATTGCATCTCTTCGAACTGATTAACTAGCTGTTCATCAGCTTTATGTGCTAACAGTCTATTTGCGTCTTCCAGCCTCGCCATAGTAGCGACAGTGAATTCATTAATTTCTTAAAGCTTTCGGCAAATGTTGTTTTCTGTTTCTGAATCGCTCCCTACTTATTTGACGAAGAAAGTAGCTTTTCATATAGTTCTTCTAGCTCTCTGTGCGTCGCACGAAAATCTTCAAATCTTTTAGCCACTATTAAGCGGTTTTCTGGAATGTTTTTAAGACTTTCGATCTCAGCTATGAACACGGAAAGATTATCTTCCCTCTGACTTATGTGATCTTTAAGATCTCTAATTATATTTTCTGACTTCGAGTCTGAACTCAGATCACTGCCGATCTCACTTGAGCTCTTTTTAGACATTGCCATGACAACAATTAGAGCAAATGACAGGATGTTTCCTGACAGCAATTTCGTCACAATCGGGATATTCAAACAAAGCAATTACTTCCTTGAAATAAAGCTTCAATGACTCAGAACAAAGTACATCCGATCATCCAAAATGCCTCTTTTCAAGACGTCTTTCTATATAATATCACAGTCGCTCAAATCTTCTCAAGGTGTGGCGATCTTGCTTTCATTTATAATCATGCAAAGATAGTAGACAAGAGCAGAGTACCTTCTGAATGATTCCACAGACAAAGTATCTTCGTTTTTTTAAAGTTTAGTTAAGTTTTGAAGTAAAACAGTTTACACAAAAATAAGGAAATTAAAATAGCAAAAAAAAGAACAATTAATGTTAAGAAAAGTTCAATTCTAAGCTTAATCTTGTTACATCTCAAATCGTTACTATTTACTTAACATTTCTGAACCATTTCAAAACGGTCAGAAAACTGTATGCTTATCCCATTTCTAAACTTAAAATGGGTCTTTCAAGTTCCTCTTTACTGGGTCCTGTTCTTAACAAAAAAGAGCTATTATCACACTGTTTCTCAGTTATAGTAAGAAGGTTCAATCTCTTGCTAACTATAGGGGGAAAAGACTATACCAAGTTATGACTATGAAAGGAATTTATATTCTATTCAAATTAAGCAAACATTAATACGAGTTTAATTCAAACCTTTAACTTTCTAAGATTGGCTCTTACAGCACTCCTTAATGCTGGTTAAATACTAAAGATCATGGGGAGCACTTCCATTGAAAGTTAAAAGATGCATTTCCAACGCATACACTGATGTTCAGGTAGAGTACAACAGTAAAGGAAAAAAGCTTACAGTGCCCGGGGTTCCCAGGCGGGCTCCAATTCAAGTACTGGCCGAGCCGTGCGTGTTTAATTTCCGAGATCAGTCGAAATCGGGCGCTTTTACACTGGTAAGTCCGTAAGCAAAAGCATCACTACTTCTTGATAGTTAAATACTAAAGATCGGGGTGTTGGGTGCTTCAAATTGAAAGGATAAAGATGCAGTTCCCAGCCATACACTGATGTTCAGGTTGAGTAAAACAGTAATGGAAAAAAGCTTACAGCACTCGGGGTTCCTGGGCGGTCTCCAATCCAAGTACTGGCCGAGCCAGTGCGTGTTTAATTTCCGATATCAGATAAAATCGGGCGCTTTCACACTGGTAAGTCCGTAAGCAAAAGCAGTGCTCCGTAATGCTGGTTAAATATTGAAGATCGGGGGGGGGAGCGCTTCCATTGGAAAGTTACAAGATGCCTTTCAAAAGGCATACACTGATGTTCAGGTTGATTACAAATAGTAAAGGAAAAAAGTTTACAGCACCCGGGGTTCCCACGCAGTCTAACATCCACGTATACTGGCCAAGCTATAGAGTGTTTAACTTCAGAGATTAGACGCTTTCACACTGGTATGGCCATAAGCGAGGGAATCACTACTTCTTGCTGGTTAAATACTAAAGATCGGGGGGTTGGCCGCTTCAAATTGAAAGGATAAAGATGCAGTTCCCAGCCATACACTGATGGTCAGGCTGAGTACAACAGTAATGGATGAAAGCTTACAGCACCCATGGTTCCCAGGCAGTCTCCCATCCAAGTACTGGCTAAACACTTGCGTGTTTAACTTCCGAGATCAGACGAGTTCAAGCACATTCTCACAGGTGTTGCCGTTAGCAAAAGCCACGCTACTTCATGCTGGTTAAATACAGAAGCTATTGACGGGCGCTTCCATTGCAACATTAAAAGATACATTTCCAAGGCATACATTGATGTTCAGGTTGAGTACAACAGTAATGGAAAAAAGCTTACAGCACTCGGTGGTTCCCAGGCGGCCTCCAATCCAAGTACTGGCCGAGCCCGTGCGTGTTTAACTTCTGAGATCAGATGAGATCGGGTGCTTTCACACTGGTATGGCAATATACAAGCGCAGCACTCCTTAATGCTAGTTAAATATTCAATATCGTGGGGGAGCGCTTCCATTGGAAAGTTAAAAGATGCCTTTCCAAGGCATACACTGATGTTCAAGTTAAGTACAACAGTAAAGGAAAAGCTTACAGCACCCGTGGTTCTCAGGCTGTTTTGTGGAAGACGAATGTTCTCTTCGTTCCCTTGTACTAATTCATGTCTGAGAAGTAAGCTTTACTAAACCATGTAAAAGCATGCTTTGTTTTAGCAAATAGAAAAATATTTGTGCAAAGGACTCAAGGTCTAAGCATTCCACACATGAGTCTGCCTTATCACGTTTTCCCTTAGCTTACATCTGAACGCCATAACAAAAAGGGCCAAGAAATCAAGTTGCACAAGGGACATTGAAGGGGCTTAAGGACTGTGTATAATAACGTGTTGACTGTTATATTTTATAATGATATTAATTCACGCATTCTATGGGTATAAAAACTTGCCCCACCCAACAGACGGGGTTCAGAAGAGCCCTGACTCTGTCATGTATATTTGATTGTCTGCTTTTCTGAAACTCTTCTCACTGTGACACTGCAAAATAAAGCTGCTTTATAACCACACCTGCTATCTAGTCTGAAGTCTTGCTCACAGTTTTGGCACCCAACGTGGGGCTGGAGACGGGCGACTCCTCGAGCAGGAACGCCCAGAGGATTTTACTGGGATGACCTTCTATTTATCCGCTCATTATGCCATCCCACCCTCTCCACATTTTCATTTCAGACTTCATATCCCTCTTGGCTTTCCTCACTTCCCGATGCACTTTGGTCCTAGGGGAAAAATGATTATGGAAGGATAGCGCACTGTGAGCCACTGGTGATTTACCCAAAATCATCCTTCCGCCCACATCGCGCCCAGTGTCCTCTGTCTCCAGGAACAGATGCTGGCATCTCCGCTGTACTTTCCGATCTCGTGAAACGTGGAGCACTCATTCAAATTAAATACTCTACAGTCAACTCCCCCATTTTACCTGTTTAAAACGCTGACGGTTCATGGTGTTTTGTTCAAGATGTTCACAAGTTAATTCTGCAGTTTTTCTAGGGCACCTATTGTTCCTAATCCTTCCACTATTCTTTCTACGATACCCATATGCCCGTTATTTCTCTGTTATTGACCTTGCTAATGCTTATTTTTCTATTCCTGTGCACCCTGACTCTCAATTCTGGTTTGCCTTTACTTTCCAAAACCGCCGTGGGACATGGACCCTTATTCCTCGGGGATTTACTGAAGCCCTTGTGTATTGGACAAGCTCTTGCTCAAAATTTGGAATGCTTTTGGCCAGATAAAGACAGTGTATTGATACAGTATGTAGATGATATAATGTGTAGTACTACAGAAGAAGATTGTGCACATGATACTCAGAAATTGTTATTATTTTTAGAAGAAAATGGCCATAAAGTTTCTAAAACAAAACTGCAGTTAATTCAAACAACTGTGAAATATTTAGGTCATGACATTTCTTATGAACAAGAGCTAGCTCTCTTTAAAGCAATCAGTATAAACACCATTCAAAATCTTCCTAGACCTATTACAAAACAACAGGTTATGTCTGTATTAGGCATTCTAGGATACTGCCGGCAATGGATTTTAAACTTCACCGAAAGAGCAAAGCTTTTTCAAACTTTAGCGAACACCCCTGATCTCCTCCTTTCTGGTCAGGTGGCATTAGATGATCAAGCTGAGAAGGCTCTATGTGACTTAAAAAATGCACTCCTCTTTGCCGCGTTGGGCCTTCCTGATTATGGGCGCCCATTCACTCTGTTCGTGGGACTAAAAGGGGGATATATGAATTCAGTTCATTACACAACTCCATGGAGAAAAACAAAGGCTTAGCCTATTTTTCAAAAATTTGGATTCAGTGGCTGCGGGACTTCCAACCTGTCTCAGAGCTGTAGCAGCCACAACAGAGGCCGTGCTGGCCAGTACAGATATAGTGCTCATGAGCACCCTAGTGGCAAAAGTGCCTCACGCATACACTCCATTTTAGTACAGGTTAAAACCTCATATCTCATTACTGCTAGGGCAATACACTATCAAAATATACTCTGTAAGTTGTCAAATGTTACCATAGAAAGGTGCTCCACCTTAAATCCAGCTACTTTTCTACCAACTGAAGAGGGAAGGGGAGCCCCACAACTGTCATGATGAAATAACTAAGGTTATAAAACCTAGACCAGACCTACAGGAAACACCCTTAGGAACAGGAGAGATAATTTTGTGAATGGATGTTCTTTACTATTGGAAAATAGAACACCTTCAACCAGCTGCTGGAAGCAAACCGGATTTCTTCAAGTTTAAGTGCACAGGCAGCTGAGTTGATAGCTTCTCAATTGGATTCAGGTCAGGACTTTGACTAGGCCACTCCAAAGTCTTCATTTTGTTTTTCTTCAGCCATTCAGAGGTGGATTTGCTGGTGTGTTTTGGGTCATTGTCCTGTTGCAGCACCCAAGATGACTTCAGCTTAAGTTGACGAACGATGGCCAGACATTCTCCTTCAGGATTTTTTGGTAGACAGTAGAATTCATGGTTCCATCTATCACAGCAAGCCTTCCAGGTCCTGAAGCAGCAAAACAACCCCAGACCATCACACTACCACCACCATATTTTAAAGTTGCTATGATGTTCTTTTTCTGAAATGCTGTGTTCCTTTTACGCCAGAAGTAACGGGACATTTGCCTTCCAAAAAGTTCAACTTTTGTCTTATCAGTCCACAAGGTATTTTCCCAAACGTCTTGGCAATCATTGAGATGTTTCTTAGCAAAATTGAGACGAGCCCTAATGTTCTTTTTGCTTAACAGTGGTTTCGTCTTGGAAATCTGCCATGCAGGCCGTTTTTGCCCAGTCTCTTTCTTATGGTGGAGTCGTGAACACTGACCTTAATTGAGGCAAGTGAGGCCTGCAGTTCTTTAGAAGTTGTCCTGGGGTCTTTTGTGACCTCTCGGCTGAGTTGTCTCTGTGCTCTTGGGGTAATTTTGGTCGGCCGGCCACTCCTGGGAAGGTTCACCACTGTTCCATGTTTTTGCCATTTTTGATTAATGGCTCTCACTGTGGTTCGCTGGAGTCCCAAAGCTTTAGAAATGGCTTTTTAACCTTTACCAGACTGATAGATCTCAATTACTTCTGTTCTCATTTGTTTCTGAATTTCTTTGGATCTTGGCATGATGTCTAGCTTTTGAGGTGCTTTTGGTCTACTTCTCTGTGTCAGGCAGCTCCTATTTAAGTGATTTCTTGATTGAAACAGGTGTGGCAGTAATCAGGCCTGGGGGTGGCTACGGAAATCGAACTCAGGTGTGATACACCACAGTTAGGTTATTTTTTAACAAGGGGGCAATTACGTTTTCACACAGGTGTAGGTTTGGATTTTTTCTCCTAAATAATAAAACCATCATTTAAAAACTGCATTTTGTGTTTACTTGTGTTATATTTGACTAATGGTTAAATGTGTTTGATGATCAGAAACATTTTGTGTGACAAACATGCAAAAGAATAAGAAATCAGGAAGGGGGCAGATAGTTTTTCACAACACTGTATAATGATTCTAGATATGCTTTTAGAGTTTTCCATGATCATGGGGCATTATGGAAACTCGGGGGACTCAAAACTAGTACTGGCAAACCCATTCACCATCAAAAACTAATAGAATCCCTCTTAAAGGCCATAACGAAACCTTCAAAGCTAGCGATCATTAAATGTCAAGCTCACACAGGAAAACAGGATCCTGTCAGCAAAGGAAACGAATTAGCTGATCATTTTGATAAACGGACTGCATATAATAACACACCAATCTCTTTATTCCAACAGAGAAATGACCAGGACACTGATAATCAAATTATTTCTTTACAGACTGCAGCCACGGACACAGAGAAGAGAAAATGGTCCAAAGAAGGGTCCCTCTCTGATGGACTCTGGACCCATAAGCAAACTAACAAACCTTTCCTCCCAAAGGCTTCTTTCCCAGATATGGCAAAAATCACCCATGGTCTAGACCATACTGGAAAAGACGCCATGGTTCAAGATGTTGAAAAACATTGGGAAGCTGTAGGTTTCTCTACATATGCAGAGCAGTTCTGCAGGCGCTGTGTATTATGTCAAAAGTTTAATGTAGGAAAGTGCACCCAGGTAAGTCCCGCCGTTACACCTAATCTAATGGGTCCATTCGAACACCTTCAAATGGACTTCATTCAATTAACACCATCAAAGGGGTACCGATACTGTTTAGTAACTGTTGATGTGTTCTCCCGATGGGTGGAAGCTTTCCCTTCCAAACATGCAGATGACAAAACTGTGGCAAAAGCTTTGATAAAGGAAATCATTCCTAGATGGGGCATACTGCAGAAATTACAAACTGATTTTGGCACACACTTTGTAAATTCCGTTATAAATGAATTAACCACCTGGCTCCAGATAAATGTGCATCATTATTGCAAATACCACCCCCAGAGTGGAGGTATTGTGGAACGATGCAATGGTACCTTGCAATCTACTGTAAATTGGCTAAAATCTGTGAGCAAACAAATTTAACTTGGTCTGATGCTCTGCTTCTGGCCTTGATGGGATTAAGGGGAAGAACACATTGGCAGTTAGGGCTGTCGCCATTCGAAATTCTGACCGGACGGCCCGTGCCAGTCGGCATGGTCATAGGTAATGTTACACTGCATTCTGTGTACAATGATCTTCTTTCCAGTCTTACAGGTGTCCGAGCTTCTCTGAAGGAAGTCCATGAGCAGGTGAATCAGGCCTGGAGAACTAGTCCTCCATCAAAGGACTCCCCGATTCCGTTAGGAACCTGGATTCTGGTTAGAGATACTCAAAGGAATCATTGCCATCACCCTCGGTGGAGAGGATCGTTCCAAGTTCTGCTGTTGACACCACACGCTGTTAAAGTTAAGGGACTGCCTGCTTGGATTCACATCTCACATTGCAAAAGATGGCACCCTTGATTGTGGTATCCTTGTTTGCTGCCATATCCTGAAGATGTAAAAACTGGGTTAACTGGATAATTTACTTTTGCCTGGTGTTTCTTATGGACATGTGAACGAGTGTGCCCTGTGATAGGATGACATCCAGTTCAAGGGTTCCAGTGCCCACAACTTTGATAGGTGTCAGATGACCATGACCCTGAGCTGAAGTGGGTTAAAAAATGGATGGACTGATAAATGTATGAAAGACGCTATATAAAGCACGGCTTGAAAGAAAGCTGGATTTTTGTTCTTTCTACAGATTATTTTCTAGAACATAATAGTAAAAATTGTATGCACTTTCAGCTATAAGAACAGCAATATTTGGACATTTTAGGGTGATTTATTTTCAAGTCGCCAGGGACTCCTTGTGCTTTGTTCCTGTTTGCAGGTTTCTGGTGGCTCATTTAGCTGAGCTGTAGCCACTGTTGTGGGTCCTGAATCAGAACACGCATCCACTCAACCTGGTTAAATGGCTTAAGTCAGTTTTCATCTCTCTTACAGTTGCTTTTATTATTCTCCTGCTTGTAGCTTGCTGTATTGTTCCCTTGCTAAGATACACTGTATCCAAGTATTTCACTGCCTCTATGGCAAAGGCTTACTTTTTACACAAAAAAAAATGCTTCAGATCAGCTCAGCCACCCTACACTCCTCCGCCCACTCCACTCCATCCCCCTCTCCTACCCTTTCCCACTCAACTCTCCCCTGATCAAATATTTTTTGCTTGCTAAAAAAGGGGGAATGTGGAAGACAAATGTTCTCTTCGTTCCCTTGTACTAATTCATGTCTGAGAAGTAAGCTTTACTGAACCATGTAAAAGCATGCTTTGTTTTAGCAAACAGAAAAATATTTGTGCAAAGGACTCAAGGTCTAAGCATTCCACACATGAGTCTGCCTTATCACATTTTCTCTTAGCTTACATCTGAACTCCATAACAAAAGGGGCCAAAAAATCAAGTTGCACAAGGGGTGTTGAAGGGGCTCAAGGATTGTGTATAATAAACGTGTTGACTGTTACATTTTATAATGATATTAAATCACGCATTCTAGGGGTATTAAAACTTGCCCCACCCAACAGACGGGGTTCAGAAGAGCCCTGACTCTGTCATGTATATTTGATTGTCTGCTTTTCTGAAACTCTTCTCACTGTGACTCTGCAAAATAAAGCTGCTTTATAACCACACATGCTGTCTAGTCTGAAGTCTTCGCCCACAGTCTCCTGGAGACATCTTTTGGTGGATCAAAGAGAAGTGACAGGGTATCGCCAAGAAAAGTATCTAAAGGAACAAGTTCTGTTTTTGAAGACTCAGCACCCAAGAGAGACACATCTCTGAAGCGGACTCTTTTCTTTGATTTCGTTGACAAATATCTTGGACCGGTAGGATTAAACTTTGTTGTTATCGCTCGACAGCGCGATTCCAGTAGGGTTTCTCTTTGCCCTGAACAATAAGGACAGTAAACCCATTTGATCAGTATGGTTTTACTTATTTATGAACATTGCGTGTTTAAACCAGAGAGGGGTGTTTTGATTGCTATGTTTTTGTTTGTTTGTTTTTCTTTATATATGTAAAACAATATATTTGTTCTTTTGCTTCTTTGTTTGGTGATATAGCTTGTTGTTAATGCTAAGCTGGGACTGGTGGTGGGGGTCAATAAAAGAACGAGCGTTGGTCATGTTGCCCGATAGATTTTAGATATTGAACTGCTTTATACTAGCAGTTTTCTAATCGTGCCTTAACTTAGGGTTTAGTTGTTTGCCCAGGGTTAGCGGTACAGATTAGTGGTGGCCCGTCATCGGGACCTGACTAGTATACATCCACAATCTCCTTTCACGCATTTTCACCACCATAGTTCAGATTTCTTCTGTGGGGTTAGCCCAGGAGGCCACTAGCCCGGCGAGGACCCGGAAATAGGGGTCAAACTGGGCGAACATGTTACAATCAGGCGCATTTAAGAGGTCGATGAAGCAACCAGTGTGTTGGATTCGCTATACATTTCTACTCCTAAGGTGCAAGAGATGAAAACATCCTGCCGCCGTTGTGGGGCGAGATGTATGAACGGATGGAAGAGATGCACAATCAGATCAAGGAATTTGCTGAAGGGGCTGCGCTGTGAAGAGGCTCTGCATGGATCGCTGGAAGCGCTATAGAAATGATGCGTGAATATGTGCAAGATCAGGTGCGGTATTTGGAACAGCGATTGATTGCTTGTCTCCAGAGAAGGGATCAGCAATGGGAAGTTGAGCTGCAGGACGTGGTAAGGAGGAGCTTGGACGCTTATTGTAGGAAATCACGGCAATCTAACTCAATGGGAGGTACGACTTCCAGGGTCTCCCTTACTGCTGCACCTGCCGCGGCACTACGCTTAGAATTCCCTAAATTGTACATCAGCAGAAGTTCTCAGATTTTTGGAACAGGCGGATTCGTTTTTAGAACTTCACCCCTTAACTAACGTGGAGTTAATGGGCTTTTTAAACGCCTCGCTGAGCGGTTCAGCGTGGTCATGGTGGCAGGCAGAAAAGACAAGCTTCTTTCGCTCCACATTTTTAGAAGCATTCCTGCCGGCGGATTATCAGGATGAGGTGGAAGAGCAGCTAATAAACACCTGCCAGGACCCTACGCAGCCCATCAGAGACTTTGCATACGTAATATCGTGCACTGTGTTTGAGATAGAATTCCAGTATGTCAGAAGACGACATCGAGGCGTGTCCTCGGTGCTTGTAACCCACGGCTGGCTGTGGCTTTACGGGGTATTGTGGGCTCAGTACAATCTCTGGTGAAAATCGTTACTTTAATTGAGAAAGACTGGGTAGCCATGAGGGGACATAAACAAAAAAAAAGGACCCCTCAGGCAGTAGTTTGCCTAGTGGACGGGGTCAACGACAAAAGGACCGATCCGCTGGGGCTGAGCTCACCAATGTGTGCACACAGTTACCCATGTTGGTCGTGCCAGTAACTGTGAGGGACATCACTGGGGATGCGGTTGTAGACACTGGAAGCACTCTTACCTTAATGAAGCGCAGTTTGTTGGAAAAAAATTAAAAAACCCCATGAGCTGCCCAAGGTAAGTGGTACAATGAAGTTCTTCTTGGCAGACGGGAGGGCGTATGGTGATAGTGGCAAAGTCCTGATGCAGTTTGCACTGCACAGTGTTTCCTGGGAGGTGGGACGTATATGTCTTAGAGGATGACTGCTTGACCATGCCACTGCTGCTGGGGTTGGACTCCATCATTGCAGCAGGCATGAATTTACGTCGAGGTCCGGAGAATACACGCTGCCGGGAAAGGCGTTCAGGTTCGAAGAAAGATCTCGGGAAGAGCTGCGGTGGCCCAATTTTTTTTATTATCTGGCGCAATCCGTTGCAGAACTGAGTCCTATAGAAGCTAGCATAGGTGCTCAGCCCTGGGAGGTGCAGCCTCTATTGAGAAGATGGCCTACGGTTTGGACAGAAAAACTGGGATGCACGGCAGCAGTTACTCATCATATATATACGGTGGATGAGGTCCCAGTCCGACTTAGGGCTTACAGAGTATCGCCAATGAAGAGGAGGCTTATTAAAGAATGGGTTGACCACATGTTGGAGGACGGTATTCTTGAACCTTCATCCTCGCAGGCAGCACCAGTAGTATTGGTCCGGAAAACGGATGGCACTTTTTGATTCTGTGTTGATTACAGTGGACCGAATACTAAAACTCATCATAATACCTATCCCATTCCTTTGGTGCATGAAATATTAGAATCATTGGGTGGTGCAGCTGTTTTTAGCACTCTGGATCTTCAGTCTGGATATTGGCAAGTGTGTATGGGAGAAGACAGCATAGAAAAGACTGCTGTGATCACTCCAGAAGGCTTGTTTCATTTCCGGGTAATGCCCTTTGGGCTTAAAAACGCTGGGGCTTCCTTTCAGAGATTGATGGCGCAAGTGCTGAGAGGGTTGATTGGGAAGACCTGCTATGTGTATATTGACGATATCATTGTCTTCTCTCCTTCATTGGAACAACATCTCCTGGACCTTGATGAACTCTTCTACCGACTCAAGCAGGCTCAGTTGACCCTGAACATGAAAAAGTGCCTCTTGCAGTCCCACCTCACTTTCCTGGGGCATGTGGTGTCAGCCAAAGGTGTCAAAGTGGAACCAGACAAGATCACGGCCATTGTGGATTACCCTCCTCCTGTCAACATCAAAGCATTGCAGCGCTTCCTGGGGATGGTAGGCTGGTTCCACAAATTTATTCCTAAGTTAGCTGACACCGTCGCCCCTTTACATCAGTTGACCCGAAAGGGAGTACCATGGGAATGGACACCAGAATGCGAAGGTGCTTTTAAAAACCTTAAACAGGCACTTTTGGTACCACCTGTCCTGTCACAGCCTGATCCATGCCTTACCTTTCAGGTGCAAACAGATGCCAGTGACTTAGGGCTTGGGGCTGTCCTCACTCAGACTAAGGAGGGAGAAGAACGGGTGATTGCATATGCTTCCCGCTCCCTACGTGGCCCAGAGCTAAATTATTCAGCCTCCGAAAAAGAATGTCTGGCAGTAGTTTGAGCTGTGGAGAAGTGGCGACATTTTCTTGAAGGGGTTCTGTTTGAAGTAAATACCGACCACTGTGCCCTGGTATGGGATTTTAACTGCCCCAAGACCTCATCCAGATTGACCCGATGGGTTTTGCGTCTTCAGCAATTTACTTTTAAAGTTTTTTACTGGAAGGGGTGTGGAAATGTGGTACCAGATGCGCTTTCTGGAACCACCTATGACTTCGGTGGTGGCCCTTGTATCGACTCAATGGACAGACCTGCCACTGGATCTTCAGGACATAGTTCGAGCTCAGTCCATCAGTCCTGTTTGTCAGGAGGCACGGAATAATTCCACAAAGCGAAAGGGTCAAATTACCTTTCTGGAGCTTCAGGGTGTGTTACATCGCTGTGTGTCATCCAGATTGGGAGGAAACAAATACCAACTTGTTGTCCCTGGATCACATGTGCCGGAGTTCCTTGCGTACTTCCACGACAGTCCTTTTGGGGGTCATCTAGGTCATCTGAAGACACTGAAAAGGATATTAGAGGTAGCCTGGTGGCGAACGGTGAGGAAGGAGGTTTGTAAACATGTAAAGACTTGTATTATTTGTCAGCAGTACAAGAACCCACCTGGTTTTTCAGCAGGACCTCTTCAGTCCACAACAGTGAAAGACCCTGGAGAAACTTGGGAGGTTGATCTAATGGCACAAGAGGACCACAGCATACCATCCTCAGGCTAACATCTCAGAACGTGTGAACCGCAATTTGAAAACCATGTTTGCCTCCTATGTTGGGAACCGTCATCAAGACTGGGATCAAAATCTTCCTGAACTTCGCTTGGCCATAAACTCTGCCTTTCATGAGGGTACCGGTGAGTCTCCTGCACAATTAACTCTTGGAAGACAAATTCTTGGGCCGTTAGAACTACATATCACTCCCCCCTGTCCTGATACTACTTCATACCAGCAATTACATTTGTTAGAACTTTTAAAGAAACAGGTTAGGGAACGGGTGGTGAAATCCCAGGCCAAACAGGCAAGATATTACAATAAACGGAGAAGAGTAGTTCTCTATTCTGTAGGTGACCGGGTTTGGTTGAAGGCGCATCCCCTTTCTAAGGCTTCAACTAAATTTGCTGCGAAGCTAGCTCCGAAGTGGTTCGGCCCAGCTACAGTACTTAGCAAATTAGGTCCTGTTAATTACAGTGTTCAATGGGCAACTGACTCTTGGGGAAAAAAAAGAGATACAGTGCATGTGACCAACATGAAGCCTTATTTTGGCCATTCACTTGGTCAGGGGGCGGGGAATATGTAGCGGATGCCACATATGCTATTATTCTGTGGGCGGTTGCTGCCTCTTTGGGTGTATTGCTGTAAATACACCTTTAAGGGGGAAGTCATAACTCGGTCAGGGTGGTTGGTGTTGAAAGCTTAAAAAACGGAAAAGAAGGGGAGAAAGGGAGACATCTTGTGGTGGAGCAAAGAGAAGTGACAAGGTAGCCAAGAAAATTATCTACTGGAACAAGTTCTTTTTTGTTTGAAGACTCAGCAACAAAAGGGAGACGCATCTCTGAAGACGGACTCTTTTTCTTTGATTTCGCTGACAAATATCTTGGACCGGTAGAATTAAACTTTGTTGTTATCGGCTCGACAGCCAGCGTATTACAGTAGGGTTTCTCTTTGCCCTGAACAATAAGGACAATAAACCCATTTGATCAGTCTGGTTTTACTTATTTATGAACATCACATGCTTAAACCAGAGAGGCTTTGATTGCTATGTATTTGTTTGTTTGTTTTTCTTTATATATGTAAAATAATATATTTGTTCTTTTGCTTTTTATTTGGTGATATGACTTGTTGTTAATGCTAAGCTGGGACTGGTGGTGGGGGTCAATGAAAGGACGAGCGTTGGTCACGTTGCCCGATAGATTTGAGATATTGAACTGCTTTATACTAGCAGTTTTCTAATCGTGCCTTAACTCGGGGTTTAGTTGTTTGCCCAGGGTTAGCGGTACAGCACTTCCATTGGAAAGTTAAAAGATGCATTTCCAAGGCATACACTGATGTTCAGGTTGAGTACAACAGTAAATGAAAAAAGCTTACAGCACCCATGCTTCCCAGGCGGTATCCCATCCAAGTGCGTGTTTAAATTCTGAGATCAGGTGCTTTCACAATGGTATGGCCGTAAGCAAGAGCTTCACTACTTCTTGATGGTTAAATACTAAAGATCGGGGGGTTGGGCGGTTTAAATTGAAAGGATAAAGATGCAGTTCCCAGCCATACACTGATGGTCAGGTTGAGTACAACGGTAATTGAAAAAAGCTTACAGCACCCGTGGTTCCCAGGAGGTCTCCCTTCCAAGTACTGGCTAAGCACATGCGTGTTTAACTTCTACGATCAGATGAGTTCAAGAACATTCTCACAGGTGTTGCCGTTAGTGAAAGCCACGTCATGCTGGTTAAATACAGAAGCTATTGACAGGCACTTCCATTACAATGTTAAAAGATGCATTTTCGAGGCATACACTGATGTTCAGGTAGAGTACAACAGTAAAGGAAAAAAAGCTTAAAGCGCCCGGGGTTCCCAGGCGGTCTCCAATCCAAGTACTGGCTGAGCCAGTGCGTGTTTAATTTCCAAGATCAGACGAAATTGGGCACTTTCACACTGGTAAGTCCGTAAGCAAAAGCAGTGCTCTGTAATGCTGGTTAAATATTGAAGATCGGGGGGAGCGCTTCCATTGTAAAGATAAAAGATGCATTTCCAAGGCATACACTGATGTTCAGGTTGAGTAAAACAGTATTGGAAAAAAGTTTACAGCACCCAGGATTCCCAGGCGGTCTCCCATCCAAGTACTGACCGAGCCCGTGTGTGTTTAACTTCCGAAATCAGACGCTTTCACACTGGTACGGTCGTAAGCAAAAGTAGTGCTCTATAATGCTGGTTAAAAATTGAAGTTCGGGTGTGGCGCTAACAATGGAAAGGATAAAGATGCAGTTCCCAGCCATACACTGATGGTCAGGTTGAGTACAACAGTAATGGAAAAAAGCTTACAGCACCCGTGGTTCCCAGGCACTCTTCCATCCATGCATGTTTAACTTCCGAGATCAGATGAGTTCAAGCACATTCTCACAAGTGTTGCCGTTAGCGAAACCACGCTACTTCATGCTGGTTAAATACAGAAGTGATTGATGGGCGCTTTCATTGAAACGTTAAAAGATACATTTCCATGGCATACACTGATGTTCAGGTTGAGTACAACAGTAAAGGAAAAAAGCTTACAGCACCAGGGATTCTCAGGCGGTCTCCAATCCAAGTACTGGTCGAGTCAGTGCGTGTTTAATTTCCGAGATCAGACGAAATCGGGAGCTTTCAAACTGGTGAGTCCGAAAGCAAAAGCAGTGCTCCGTAATGCTGGTTAAATATTGAAGATCGGGAGGGAGTGCTTCCATTGGAAAGTTAAAAGATGCATTTCCAAGGCATACACTGATGTTCAAGTTGATTACAAATAGGAAAGGAAAAAAGCTTACAGCACCCGGGGTTCCCACACAGTCTACCATCCACGTATACTGGCCGAGCCATTGCGTGTTTAACTTCCGCGATTAGACGAGATCGGGTGCTTTCACACTGGTATGGCCTTAAGCAAGTGCAGCACTCCTTAATGCTGGTTAAATATTGAAGATCGTAGGGGAGCGCTTCCATTGGAAAGTTAAAAGATGCATTTTCAAGGCATACACTGATGTTCAGGTAGAGTACAACAATAAAGGAAAAAAGCTTACAGCGCCCGGGGTTCCCAGGCGGTCTCCAATCCAAGTACTGGCCGAGCCAGTGCGTGTTTAACTTCAGAGATCAGACGAAATCGGGCGCTTTCACACTGGTAAGTCCGAAATCAAAAGCATCACTACTTCTTGATGGTTAAATACTAAAGATCGGGGGGATGGGCGCTTTAAAATGAAAGGATAAAGATGCAGTTCCCAGCCATGCACTGATGGTCAGGTTGAGTACAACAGTAATGGAAAAAAGCTTACAGCACCCTTGGTTCCCAGGCGGACTCCAATCCAAGTACTGGCTAAGCCCATTTGTGTTTAACTTCCGAAATCAGACGAGATTGGGTGCTTTCACACTGGTATGGCCGTAAGCAAGTGCAGCACTCCTTAATGCTGGTTAAATATTGAAGATCGTGGGGGAGCGCTTCCATTGGAAAGTTAAAAGATGCATTTCCAAGGCATACACTGATGTTCAGGTAGAGTACAACAGTAAAGGAAAAAAGCTTACAGAGCTCGGGGTTCCCAGGCGGTCTCCAATCCAAGTACAGGCCGAGCCAGTGCGTGTTTAACTTCCGAGATCAGACGAAATCGGGCACTTTCACACTAGTAAGTCCGGAAGCAAAAGCATCACTACTTCTTGATGGTTAAATACTAAAGATCGGGGGGTTGGATGCTTCAAATTGAAAGGATAAAGATGCAGTTCCCAGCCATACACTGATGGTCAGGTTGAGTACAACAGTAATGGAAAAAAGCTTACAGCACGCGTGGTTCCCAGGCGGGCTCACATCCAAGTGCTGGCTAAACACATGTGTGTTTAACTTTCGAGATCAGATGAGTTCAAGCACATTCTCACAGGTGTTGCCGTTAGCGAAAGCCAAGCTACTTCATGCTGGTTAAATACAGAAGCTATTGATGGGCATTTCCATTGGAAAGTTAAAAGATGCATTTCCAAAGCATACACTGATGTTCAGGTTGAGTACAGCAGTAAAGGAAAAAAGCTTACAGCACCCGGGGTTCCCAGGCGGTCTACCAGCCACATATACTGGCTGAGCCATTGCGTGTTTAACTTCCGAGATCAGACGCTTTCACACTGGTATGGCCGTTAGCGAAGGCATCGCTACTTCTTGCTGGTTAAATACTAAAGATCGGGGTTGGGCGCTTCAAATTGAAAGGATAAAGATGCAGTTCCCAGCCATACACTGATGGTTAGGTTGAGTACAACAGTAAAGGAAAAAAGCTTACAGCACCCGGGGTTCCCTGACCGTTTCCAATCCAAGTACTGGCCGAGCCAGTCCGTGTTTAATTTCCAAGATCAGACGAAATCGGGCGCTTTCACACTGGTAAGTCCGTAAGCAAAAGCCGTGCTCCGTAATGCTGGTTAAATATTGAAGATTTGGGGGGAGCGCTTCCATTGGAAAGTTAAAAGATACATTTCCAAGGCATACACTGATGTTCAGGTTGATTACAAATAGTAAAGGAAAAAAGCTTACAGCACCCGGGGTTCCCACGCGGTCTACCATCCACATATACTGGCCGAGCTATTGCGTGTTTAACTTCCGACATCAGACGCTTTCACACTGGCATGGCCGTAAGCGAGGGCATCACTACTTCTTGCTGGTTAAATACTAAAGATCGGGGGGTTGGGCGCTTCAAATTGAAAGGATAAAGATGCAGTTCCCAGCCATACACTAATGGTCAGGTTGAGTAAAACAGTAATAGAAAAAAGCTTACAGCACTCGGGGTTCCTGGGCGTTCTCCAATCCAAGTACTGGCCGAGCCAGTGCGTGTTTAATTTCCGATATCAGAAAAAATCGGGCGCTTTCACACTGGTAAGTCTGTAAGCAAGTGCAGCACTCCTTAATTCTGGTTAAATATTGAAGATTGTGGGGGAGCGCTTCCATTGGAAAGTTAAAGATGCATTTCCAAGGCATACACTGATGTTCAGGTAGCGTACAACAGTAAAGGAAAAATGCTTACAGCGCCTCGAGTTCCCAGGCGGTATCCAATCCAAGTACTGGCCGAGCCAGTGCGTGTTTAACTTCCGAGATCAGACGAAATCGGGCGCTTCCCACTGGTAAGTCCGTAAGCAAAAGCATCACTACTTCTTGATGGTTAAATACTAAAGATTGAGGGGTTGGATGCTTCAAATTGAAAGGATAAAGATGCAGTGCCCAGCCATACACTGATGGTCAGGTTGAGTACAACAGTAATGGAAAAAAGCTTACAGTACCCATGGTTCCCAGGCGGTCTCCCATCCAAGTACTGGCTAAACACATGTGTTTTTAACTTTCGAGATCAGATGAGTTCAAGCACATTCTCACAGGTGTTGTTGTTAGCTAAAATTGTGCTACTTCATGCTGGTTAAATACAGAAGCTATTGACGGGTGCTTCCATTGGAAAGTTAAAAGATGCATTTCCAAGGCATACACTGATGTTCAGGTTGATTACAAATACTAAAGGAAAAAAGCTTACAGCACCCGGGGTTCTCACGCGGTCTACAATCCACGTATACTGGGCGATCCATTGCGTGTTTATTTATTTATTTATTTTTTATTTTTATTAATTTTATTACAATCCATACAAAGCAATCAAGTTTTTACAAAAAGAAAAATTTAGTTTAGAACAGATCGATCCCCACCCCTGAGAGAGAGAGCAAGCCAAGCTGCGTTAAATTTTAAGGCTTGTAAACATACCTTAATTAATTAATTCTCTGTGCTTTATGAACTTATTTTAAAATATTACTAATTAGATCCTGCCATGTTTTGAACAAAGTCTGTACAGATCCCCTAACTGAGTATTTGATTTTTTCTAATTTCAAATAATATAACACATCGGTTTCCCACTGACTTAAAAGAGGAGAGTTTGTGTTCTTCCAGTTTATCAGAATGAGTCTGCGTGCCAAGAGTGTAGTGAATGCAATCACAGTTTGTTTTTCTTTCTCCACTTGAAGCCTCTCTGGAAGAACCTCAAGCACAGCTGTTAATGGGTTAGGAGAGATTGTGAGTCCAAGGCTATCTGAAAGGTAAGTAAAACATTTTGTCTAGAATAATGTTAATTTGGTGCAGGCCCAGAACATGTGAACTAGTGAGGCTAGGGCTTGGTTGCATCGTTTGCAGGTTGGATCATGCCCTGGAAACATTTTGGAGAGTTTTAGTCGAGACAGATATGCTCGATATATAATTTTGAGTTGTATAATTGTATGCTTTGCGCATATGGAGCTCGAGTGAATTCTCTGCATTGCTACTTTCCACTCCTTTTCTGATATATTAATTGAGAGATCTTTTTCCCAGTGTCCTCCTGAATGTTTGAAAGGGAGGGATTGTAAAATGATTTTATATATTGTAGAGATGGAGTCTAAGTCCTTGAGATTGAGCAATATTTTTTCCAGCAAGGATGAGGGTGCAAGATGAGGATAATTTGGAAGGTTCTGTTTAACAAAGTTCCTGATTTGAAGAAACTGAAAGAAATGTGTAGCTAGAATGTTAAATTTGGAATGTAATTGTTCATAGGATGCAAAGACGTTGTCTATATAAAGCTCTATAAGCAAGTTAATTCCAAATTTTTTCCAGATATTAAAAACTGCATATGTTTGTGAAGGTTGAAAGAGGTGGTTCTCTTGCAGAGGTGCGACAGATAGAAGCTTCTCCATCTTAAAATGCTTTCTACATTGGTTCCAGATTCTAAGTGAGTGGAGAACAATTGGGTTATTAGTGTATTGCCGATAACGTGTGTTTATTGGAACACAGAGCAAGGAATACAAAGAAGTACTGCAGGATTTTACTTCTATTGCGGTCCAAGCCTGTGTATGTTCTTCTATTTGTGTCCAGGTTCTTATAAGCCTGTATATTTGCTGCCCAGTAATAAAACTGGAAGTTAGGTAGAGCCATGCCACCTTCTGCCTTTTGTCTTTGTAGGGTCGCTCTTTTGATGCGTGGATGTTTTGAATTCCAAATAAATTAGGTTATTGTTGAATCTAATTAATTAAAGAATGATTTATTGATGTATATTGGGATGTTTTGAAATAAAAAAGGAGCTTAGGAAGAATATTCATCTTAACAGTGTTAATTCTTCCAGCTAGTGTGAGATGAAGGGTTGACCATCTATGCAAGTCTCGTTTAATTTTTTCCATGCAGACGGCGAAATTTTGCTGATATAGAGCTTTATGTTTACTTGTGATGTTTACCCCTAGGTATTTAAACTGTTCTGCAATGAAAAAAGGTAGGGTATCTAATCTAATATTATATGCTTGAGAATTCACTGGAAAGAGTACACTTTTATTCAGATTAATTCTGAGACCAGAGATCTTTTGAAATTCTGTGATTGCTGCTAAGACTGCAGGCACAGAAATTTCTGGGTCCAAAATATACAGTACCATATCATCTGCATATAATGAGATTTTCGGTTCCAGTCCTTCTCTGCTAATCCCCTTTATCTGATCAGTATTTCGACAATGTATTGCCAGTGGTTCAATGGCAATCGCAAACAGCAGCGGTGACAAGGGGCATCCTTGTCTAGTGCCACGTTCTAGTTTAAAGTAGTCTGAGCAAATGTTAACTGAAGCTTTTGGGTTAGTATACAGTAATTTAATCCATGCACAAATGTTCGGGCCAAACCCAAACTTCTCCAATGTAGTAAAAAGGTATTTCCATTAGTAAGTAGTAATATTTCTGGGGTGTTCGATTTAGTTGGTGAGTATATTACATTAAACAGGTGTCGAAGATTTGAAGATAAGTGCCGGCCCCTAATAAATCCAGTTTGGTCTTGTGATATTACAGAGGGGAGCATTTTCTCCATCCTTCTGGCTATTATTTTAGAGAGTATTTTAACATCGTTATTCAGAAGTAAAATTGGTCTGTATGATGCACATTGTAATAAGTCCTTATTTTGTTTTGGAAAGACAGTGATTAGTGCTTGGCGAAAGGTTTGTGGAAGAGATTGGTTATCTCTGGCTTCTGTAAATGTTGCTAATAGGAGGGGAGCTAACTGAGCTGAGAATTTCTTGTAAAACTCTGCAGAGTAGCCATAAGGGCCTGCTGCTTTTCTGCCTTGAAGTGACTTTACAGCATCTAGTAATTCTGATAACGCCAGAGGTTTATCAAGTTCCTCCACACTAAAAGCGTCTATTTGTGGTATCTGTAATGTATCCAGGCATCCACTGATGTTCAGGTTGATTACAAATACTAAAGGAAATAAGCTTACAGCACAAGGGGTTCCCACGCGGTCTACCATCCACATATACTGGCCGAGCCTTTGAGTGTTTAACTTCTCAGATCAGATGCTTTCACACTGGAATGGACGTAAGCGAGGGCATCGCTACTTCTTGCTGGTTAAATACTAAAGATCGGGGGGTTGGGCGCTTCAAATTGAAAGGATAAAGATGCAGATCCCAGCCATACACTGATGGTCAGGTTGAGTACAAGAGTAATGGAAAAAACCTTACAGCACTCGGGGTTCCCAGGCAGCCTCCCATCCAAGTACTGGCCAAACCCGTGTGTGTTTAACTTCCGCGATCAGACGAAATCGGGAGCTTTCACACTGGTAAGTCCGTAAACAAAAGCATCATTACTTCTTAATGGTTTAATACTAAAGATCAGTGGGTTGGGCGCTTCAAATTGAAAGGATAAAGATGCAGTTCCCAGCCATACACTGATGGTCAGGATGAGTACAACAGTAATGGAAAAAAGCTTACAGCACTCGGGGTTCCCAGGTGGTCTCCCATCCAAGTACTGGCTAAACACATGCGTGTTTAACTTCCGAGATCAGATGAGCTCAAGCACGTTCTCACAGGTGTTACCAATAGCGAAAGACACGCTACTTCATGCTGGTTAAATACAGAAGCAATTGATGGGCGCTTCCATTGCAACTTTAAAAGATACATTTCCAAGGCATACACTGATGTTCAGTTTGAGTACAACAGTAAAGGAAAAAAGCTAAAACTAAAGATCGGGGGGTTGGGCGCTTCAAATTGAAAGGATAAAGATGCAGTTCCCAGCCATACACTGATCGTCAAGTTGAGTACAACAGTAATGGAAAAAAGCTTACAGCACTCGGGGGTCCCAGGTTGTCTCCCATCCAAGCACTGGCCAAGCCCGTGTGGGTTTAACTTCCGAGATCAGGTGCTTTCCCACGGGTATGGCCGTAAGCAAGCACAGCACAGCACTCCTTAATGCTGGTTAAAAATTGAAGATCGGGGGGGAGCACTTCCAGTGGAAAGTCAAAAGATGCATTTCCAAGGCATACACTGATGTTCAGGTTGATTACAAATAGTAAAAGAAAACAGCTTACAGCACCCGGGGTTCCCACGCGGTCTACCATCCACTTATACTGGCTGAGCCATTGCCTGTTTAACTTCCAAAATCAGACGCATTCACCCTGGTAAGTCCGTAAGCAAAAGCATCACTACTTCTTGATGGTTAAATACTAAAGATCGGGGGTTGGGCACTTCAAATTGAAAGGATAAAGATGCAGTTCCCAGCTATACACTGATGGTCAGATTGAGTACAACAGTAATGGAAAAAAGCTTGCAGCACCCATGGTTCCTAGGCGGTCTCCCATCCAAGTACTGGCTAAACACATGCGTGTTTAACTTCCTACATCAGATGTGTTCAAGCACATTCTCACAGGTGTTGCCATTAGCGAAAGACAAACTACTTTATTCTGATAAAATACAGAAGATATTGACGGGCGCTTGCATTGCAATGTTAAAAGATACATTTCCAAGCATACACTGATGTTCAGGTTGAGTACAACAGTAAAGGAAAAAAGCTTACAGCACCCGGGGTTCCCAGGTGGGCTCCAATCCAAGTACTGGCCGAGCCAGTGCGTGTTTAATTTCCGAGATTAGACGAAATCGGGCGCTTTCACACTGGTAAGTCAGTAAGCAAAAGCAGTGCTATGTAATGCTGGTTAAATATTGAAGATCGGGGGGGAGCGTTTCCATTAGAAAGTTAAAAGATACTTTTCCAAGGCATACACTGATGTTAAGGTTGATTAGAAATAGTAAAGGAAAAAAGCTTACAGCACCCTGTGTTCCCACGCGGTCCACCATCCACGTATACTGGCCGTGCCATTGCGTGTTTAACTTCCGAGATCAGACGCTTTCACACTGGTATGGCCGTAAGCGAGGGCATCGCTACTTCTTTCTGGTTATATTCTAAAGATCGGGGGGTTGGGAGCTTCAAATTGAAAGGGTAAAGATGCAGTTCCCAGCCATACACTGATGGTCAGGTTGAGTAAAACAGTAATGAAAAAATCTTACAGCACTCAGGGATCCCAGGCGGTCTCCCATCCAAGTACTGTCTAAACACATGCATGTTTAACTTCCGAGATCAGATGAGTTCAAGCACATTCTCACAGGTGTTGCCGTTAGCAAAAGCCATGCAATTTCATGCTGGTTGAATACAGAGGCTATTGACGGGGGTTTCCATTGTAACGTTAAAAGATACATTTTCAAGGCATACACTAATGTTCATGTTGAGTCCAACAGTATAAAAACTATGTCGCAGATGTGTTTCAAGTGGTTTCAACATACAGACTCATTGAGTTTCACTCAACTTCAGTTTTGGCCCAATGCAAGTCAATGGGGATTTCAAAAGTGAGTATGAGATGTTGAAGTGCACTTTGAAAAACAGTTGGGAAACCATCCAAACAGTTCTTAACCATAAAGGTACTGGGGAATTCATCATTTAGAACTGCTTTTACCAGAGTATTTTGACTTTCCACAGACTTAGACTTGAAGGTAACTTGAATTCACCATAACGCGTTTCAGGGCCTGAAAATCACTTTGTGTACACATGTGTAAAGGCTTGTTTTCCACCAGGAAACTGTTCAAAACAGTTCATTTCTGTAAAAACTATGTCGCAGATGTGTTTCAAGTGGTTTCACAACAGACTCATTGAGTTTCACTCAACTTCAGTTTTGGCCCAATGCAAGTCAAT
This sequence comes from Polypterus senegalus, assembly GCF_016835505.1. Classification (NCBI taxonomy): domain Eukaryota; kingdom Metazoa; phylum Chordata; class Cladistia; order Polypteriformes; family Polypteridae; genus Polypterus; species Polypterus senegalus. Next base: position 148,905 of record NW_024382596.1, read on the forward strand.
GGGGATTTCAAAAGTGAGTATGAGATGTTGAAGTGCACTTTGAAAAACAGTTGGGAAACCATCCAAACAGTTCTTAACCATAAAGGTACTGGGGAATTCATCATTTAGAACTGCTTTTACCAGAGTATTTTGACTTTCCACAGAGTTTGATTTGAAGGTAACTTGAATTCACCATAACGCGTTTCAGGGCCTGAAAATCACTTTGTGTACACATGTGTAAAGGCTTGTTTTCCACCAGGAAACTGTTCAAAACAGTTCATTTCTGTAAAAAACTATGTCGCAGATGTGTTTCAAGTGGTTTCACAACAGACTCATTGAGTTTCACTCAACTTCAGTTTTGGCCCAATGCAAGTCAATGGGGATTTCAAAAAGTGAGTATGAGATGTTGAAGTGCACTTTGAAAAACAGTTGGGAAACCATCCAAACAGTTCTTAACCATAAAGGTACTGGGGAATTCATCATTTAGAACTGCTTTTACCAGAGTATTTTGACTTTCCACAGAGTTTGATTTGAAGGTAACTTGAATTCACCATAACGCGTTTCAGGGCCTGAAAATCACTTTGTGTACACATGTGTAAAGGCTTGTTTTCCACCAGGAAACTGTTCAAAACAGTTCATTTCTGTAAAAAACTATGTCGCAGATGTGTTTCAAGTGGTTTCACAACAGACTCATTGAGTTTCACTCAACTTCAGTTTTGGCCCAATGCAAGTCAATGGGGATTTCAAAAGTGAGTATGAGATGTTGAAGTGCACTTTGAAAAACAGTTGGGAAACCATCCAAACAGTTCTTAACCATAAAGGTACTGGGAATTCATCATTTAGAACTGCTTTTACCAGAGTATTTTGACTTTCCACAGAGTTTGATTTGAAGGTAACTTGAATTCACCATAACGCGTTTCAGGGCCTGAAAATCACTTTGTGTACACATGTGTAAAGGCTTGTTTTCCACCAGGAAACTGTTCAAAACAGTTCATTTCTGTAAAAACTATGTCGCAGATGTGTTTCAAGTGGTTTCACAACAGACTCATTGAGTTTCACTCAACTTCAGTTTTGGCCCAATGCAAGTCAATGGGGATTTCAAAAAGTGAGTATGAGATGTTGAAGTGCACTTTGAAAAACAGTTGGGAAACCATCCAAACAGTTCTTAACCATAAAGGTACTGGGGAATTCATCATTTAGAACTGCTTTTACCAGAGTATTTTGACTTTCCACAGAGTTTGATTTGAAGGTAACTTGAATTCACCATAACGCGTTTCAGGGCCTGAAAATCACTTTGTGTACACATGTGTAAAGGCTTGTTTTCCACCAGGAAACTGTTCAAAACAGTTCATTTCTGTAAAAACTATGTCGCAGATGTGTTTCAAGTGGTTTCACAACAGACTCATTGAGTTTCACTCAACTTCAGTTTTGGCCCAATGCAAGTCAATGGGGATTTCAAAAAGTGAGTATGAGATGTTGAAGTGCACTTTGAAAAACAGTTGGGAAACCATCCAAACAGTTCTTAACCATAAAGGTACTGGGAAATTCATCATTTAGAACTGCTTTTACCAGAGTATTTTGACTTTCCACAGAGTTTGATTTGAAGGTAACTTGAATTCACCACAGCGCGTTTCAGGGCCTGAAAATCACTTTGTGTACACATGTGTAAAGGCTTGTTTTCCACCAGGAAACTGTTCAAAACAGTTCATTTCTGTAAAAAACTATGTCGCAGATGTGTTTCAAGTGGTTTCACAACAGACTCATTGAGTTTCACTCAACTTCAGTTTTGGCCCAATGCAAGTCAATGGGGATTTCAAAAGTGAGTATGAGATGTTGAAGTGCACTTTGAAAAACAGTTGGGAAACCATCCAAACAGTTCTTAACCATAAAGGTACTGGGGAATTCATCATTTAGAACTGCTTTTACCAGAGTATTTTGACTTTCCACAGACTTAGACTTGAAGGTAACTTGAATTCACCACAACGCGTTTCAGGGCCTGAAAATCACTTTGTGTACACATGTGTAAAGGCTTGTTTTCCACCAGGAAACTGTTCAAAACAGTTCATTTCTGTAAAAAACTATGTCGCAGATGTGTTTCAAGTGGTTTCACAACAGACTCATTGAGTTTCACTCAACTTCAGTTTTGGCCCAATGCAAGTCAATGGGGATTTCAAAAAGTGAGTATGAGATGTTGAAGTGCACTTTGAAAAACAGTTGGGAAACCATCCAAACAGTTCTTAACCATAAAGGTACTGGGGAATTCATCATTTAGAACTGCTTTTACCAGAGTATTTTGACTTTCCACAGAGTTTGATTTGAAGGTAACTTGAATTCACCATAGCGTTTCAGGGCCTGAAAATCACTTTGTGTACACATGTGTAAAGGCTTGTTTTCCACCAGGAAACTGTTCAAAACAGTTCATTTCTGTAAAAAACTATGTCGCAGATGTGTTTCAAGTGGTTTCACAACAGACTCATTGAGTTTCACTCAACTTCAGTTTTGGCCCAATGCAAGTCAATGGGGATTTCAAAAGTGAGTATGAGATGTTGAAGTGTACTTTGAAAAACAGTTGGGAAACCTTCCAAACAGTTCTTAACCATAAAGGTACTGGGAATTCATCATTTAGAACTGCTTTTACCAGAGTATTTTGACTTTCCACAGAGTTTGATTTGAAGGTAACTTGAATTCACCACTATGCGTTTCAGGGCCTGAAAATCACTTTGTGTACACATGTGTAAAGGCTTGTTTTCCACCAGGAAACTGTTCAAAACAGTTCATTTCTGTAAAAAACTATGTCGCAGATGTGTTTCAAGTGGTTTCACAACAGACTCATTGAGTTTCACTCAACTTCAGTTTTGGCCCAATGCAAGTCAATGGGGATTTCAAAAGTGAGTATGAGATGTTGAAGTGCACTTTGAAAAACAGTTGGGAAACCATCCAAACAGTTCTTAACCATAAAGGTACTGGGAAATTCATCATTTAGAACTGCTTTTAACAGAGTATTTTGACTTTCCACAGAGTTTCAGGGCCTGATTTGAAGGTAACTTGAATTCACCATATGCGCAGATGTGCGTTTCAGGGCCTGAAAATCACTTTGTGTACACATGTGTAAAGGCTTGTTTTCCACCAGGAAACTGTTCAAAACAGTTCATTTCTGTAAAAAACTATGTAAAAACGCAGATGTGTTTCAAGTGGTTTCACAACAGACTCATTGAGTTCCACTCAACTTCAGTTTTGGCCCAATGCAAGTCAATGGGGATTTCAAAAGTGAGTATGAGATGTTGAAGTGCACTTTGAAAAACAGTTGGGAAACCATCCAAACAGTTCTTAACCATAAAGGTACTGGGGAATTCATCATTTAGAACTGCTTTTACCAGAGTATTTTGACTTTCCACAGAGTTTGATTTGAAGGTAACTTGAATTCACCATAACGCGTTTCAGGGCCTGAAAATCACTTTGTGTACACATGTGTAAAGGCTTGTTTTCCACCAGGAAACTGTTCAAAACAGTTCATTTCTGTAAAAAACTATGTCGCAGATGTGTTTCAAGTGGTTTCACAACAGACTCATTGAGTTTCACTCAACTTCAGTTTTGGCCCAATGCAAGTCAATGGGGATTTCAAAAGTGAGTATGAGATGTTGAAGTGCACTTTGAAAAACAGTTGGGAAACCATCCAAACAGTTCTTAACCATAAAGGTACTGGGGAATTCATCATTTAGAACTGCTTTTACCAGAGTATTTTGACTTTCCACAGAGTTTGATTTGAAGGTAACTTGAATTCACCATAGCGCGTTTCAGGGCCTGAAAATCACTTTGTGTACACATGTGTAAAGGCTTGTTTTCCACCAGGAAACTGTTCAAAACAGTTCATTTCTGTAAAAACTATGTCGCAGATGTGTTTCAAGTGGTTTCACAACAGACTCATTGAGTTTCACTCAACTTCAGTTTTGGCCCAATGCAAGTCAATGGGGATTTCAAAAGTGAGTATGAGATGTTGAAGTGCACTTTGAAAAACAGTTGGGAAACCATCCAAACAGTTCTTAACCATAAAGGTACTGGGGAATTCATCATTTAGAACTGCTTTTACCAGAGTATTTTGACTTTCCACAGAGTTTGATTTGAAGGTAACTTGAATTCACCATAACGCGTTTCAGGGCCTGAAAATCACTTTGTGTACACATGTGTAAAGGCTTGTTTTCCACCAGGAAACTGTTCAAAACAGTTCATTTCTGTAAAAAACTATGTCGCAGATGTGTTTCAAGTGGTTTCACAACAGACTCATTGAGTTTCACTCAACTTCAGTTTTGGCCCAATGCAAGTCAATGGGGATTTCAAAAGTGAGTATGAGATGTTGAAGTGCACTTTGAAAAACAGTTGGGAAACCATCCAAACAGTTCTTAACCATAAAGGTACTGGGGAATTCATCATTTAGAACTGCTTTTACCAGAGTATTTTGACTTTCCACAGACTTAGACTTGAAGGTAACTTGAATTCACCATAGCGTTTCAGGGCCTGAAAATCACTTTGTGTACACATGTGTAAAGGCTTGTTTTCCACCAGGAAACTGTTCAAAACAGTTCATTTCTGTAAAAAACTATGTCGCAGATGTGTTTCAAGTGGTTTCACAACAGACTCATTGAGTTTCACTCAACTTCAGTTTTGGCCCAATGCAAGTCAATGGGGATTTCAAAAAGTGAGTATGAGATGTTGAAGTGCACTTTGAAAAACAGTTGGGAAACCATCCAAACAGTTCTTAACCATAAAGGTACTGGGAATTCATCATTTAGAACTGCTTTGACCAGAGTATTTTGACTTTCCACAGAGTTAGATTTGAAGGTAACTTGAATTCACCATAGCGTTTCAGGGCCTGAAAATCACTTTGTGTACACATGTGTAAAGGCTTGTTTTCCACCAGGAAACTGTTCAAAACAGTTCATTTCTGTAAAAAACTATGTCGCAGATGTGTTTCAAGTGGTTTCACAACAGACTCATTGAGTTTCACTCAACTTCAGTTTTGGCCCAATGCAAGTCAATGGGGATTTCAAAAGTGAGTATGAGATGTTGAAGTGCACTTTGAAAAACAGTTGGGAAACCATCCAAACAGTTCTTAACCATAAAGGTACTGGGAATTCATCATTTAGAACTGCTTTTACCAGAGTATTTTGACTTTCCACAGAGTTTGATTTGAAGGTAACTTGAATTCACCATAACGCGTTTCAGGGCCTGAAAATCACTTTGTGTACACATGTGTAAAGGCTTGTTTTCCACCAGGAAACTGTTCAAAACAGTTCATTTCTGTAAAAAACTATGTCGCAGATGTGTTTCAAGTGGTTTCACAACAGACTCATTGAGTTTCACTCAACTTCAGTTTTGGCCCAATGCAAGTCAATGGGGATTTCAAAAGTGAGTATGAAATGTTGAAGTGCACTTTGAAAAACAGTTGGGAAACCATCCAAACAGTTCTTAACCATAAAGGTACTGGGGAATTCATCATTTAGAACTGCTTTTACCAGAGTATTTTGACTTTCCACAGAGTTTAATTTGAAGGTAACTTGAATTCACCACTATGCGTTTCAGGGCCTGAAAATCACTTTGTGTACACATGTGTAAAGGCTTGTTTTCCACCAGGAAACTGTTCAAAACAGTTCATTTCTGTAAAAACTATGTCGCAGATGTGTTTCAAGTGGTTTCACAACAGACTCATTGAGTTTCACTCAACTTCAGTTTTGGCCCAATGCAAGTCAATGGGGATTTCAAAAGTGAGTATGAGATGTTGAAGTGTACTTTGAAAAACAGTTGGGAAACCTTCCAAACAGTTCTTAACCATAAAGGTACTGGGAATTCATCATTTAGAACTGCTTTTACCAGAGTATTTTGACTTTCCACAGAGTTTGATTTGAAGGTAACTTGAATTCACCATAAAGCGTTTCAGGGCCTGAAAATCACTTTGTGTACACATGTGTAAAGGCTTGTTTTCCACCAGGAAACTGTTCAAAACAGTTCATTTCTGTAAAAAACTATGTCGCAGATGTGTTTCAAGTGGTTTCAAAACAGACTCATTGAGTTTCACTCAACTTCAGTTTTGGCCCAATGCAAGTCAATGGGGATTTCAAAAGTGAGTATGAGATGTTGAAGTGCACTTTGAAAAAGATTTCAAAAAGTAGTATTTTGTTAAAACTTTGAAAAAGTTTTGGTTTTAAAGTTCTTAACAAATGAATTCATCAATTAGTTTTAACCCAAATAATTTGGGGTTTCCAAGAGTTTGATTTGAAGGACTTTTAAAAAGGGCCCCCAAAATTCCTTTTTAAACATGGAAACTTTTTCCCAGGGAACTGTTTAAAACAGTTATTTCTTAAAAATTTGATTTGAAGGTTTAACAACCCAAATCTTAGGGCCTAATTTAGTTTTGGCCCCAAAGGTAAAGGGTTTTAAGGAAATGGGTTTAAGTTCATTTGAAAAAAAGTTGGATTTTAAGTTCTTAACCATAAATTTCTGGAGTTTTATCAATTTTAGTTTTTGCCAAATAATGATTTCCAAGATTGATTTGAAGGCTTGAAAAACATACTAGTTCAGGCCGAAAACATTTTAACAGTTAAAGGCTTGTTTTTCCCAAACTGTTTTAAAAAGTTATTTTGTACTTTCCAGAGTTTGTTTAATTATTAAACAACCTTCGGGCCTAAAATCATTTGGCCCCAAAGGTAAAGGGTTTTCAAAAAGAAATGTTAAGTCATTTTTAAAAACAGTTGGGAAAATCAAAAGTTTTACAAAGGTACGGGGTTCATCATTTTGTGCTTTTTAAAAGATTTTATTTTGGGGGTTTGATTTTTTGGAACTTGAAAACCCTCCGTTTACCTAAAAACTTTTTCACATTGAACTTTTTTTACCAGGAAATGTTCAAAAAGTTATTTTGAAAAAACTTATTTTTTAAAAAGTTTTGGGGGTCAGGGTTTTTTCAAAGGGGTTTTTCCGAAATTTAAAAAAGTTAAATTTTAAAATTTAAAAAAGTTGGGCAAAAACCTTTTCCCAAAATTTTATTTTCCCAAAAAATGGGGTTTTAAGGGTTTTATCCTGGGGGGAAAAAAAATTTTACCTAAAGGCGTTCCCAAGGGGCTTTTTACAGAAAATTTTTTTTTTTTCCCCAAGGTTATGGGGAAAAAATTATTTTCCTGTTTTCCAAAACCTTTTGGTTTTAAATTAGTTGGGAAAAAAAAGAAAAAGGGAAATTTTTGGTAACAGTTTAAAAAAAAAATTTAACATTTAAAACTGGGGAAAAATTTCCCTTTCAATTATTTAAATTTTTTAAAAACCCCCCCCCCTATTTTTTCAAGGTTTTTTTTGTTTCAAGGGAAATTTTCCCCAAACTTAAAAAATTTTTTGAAAATTTTTTTAAAAAAAGTTTCAAAACAGTTTTTTTCCTAATTAATTTGGTTTTAAAAATAAAGGGGGGGAAAATTTTAAATTAAACCCCAAACATTTAAAAAAAAGGGAAATTTTAAAAATTTTTAAAAATTTTAAAAAATTCCCTTTTTGATTTTAATTTCCCCCAAAAATTTGGTTTTAAATCCTTTGGGTTTTTTTGGAAAATTTTTTCACCAAAACCGTTCCCCTTTACGTTAAAATTTTTAAAAATTTTTTTCCCCAAAATTTTAATTTCCCCAAAAAATTTTCCCCTTGTTTGGTTTTAAGAAAAGGGGTTTAAAATTTTTTTTAAAAATTGGCCCCAAAAAAATTTTAAAAAATAAAGGGGAAAAAAAAGAACGGGCCAAATTTTTTTCCAAGGGTTTTATTTACGTTTAAAATTTAAAATTATTTAAAATTTTTTGAAAATTTTTTAACCCAAAAACCCTTTTTTCCGAAAAATTTTTTTTTGTAAAAAAAAAGGGTTTTTTTTCCCCCCCAAAAATTTAGTTTTTTTAATTGACAATGGTTTTAAGGGTTTAAAAAAATAAAATTTTCATCCCTTTAAACCAAAAATTTAAAAAAAATTTTCGGAATTTACTTTAAATTTTTAAAAAACTTTTCCAAAGGGGTTAAAGGGTGTTTTATTTTTTTAATTTTAAAATTTTGTTAAAAAGGGGTTTTTAAAAAAAACCCCGGGAAATTTTTTTCCAAAAATGTTTCAAAAATTTTTTTTTGGAAAAAAAGTCAAAATTTTAAAGGGAAAAGTCAGTTTAAAAAAGTTTTTAAAATTTTAAAAAAAACAAACATTTTTTTTGGGAAAAAAAAATTTTTTCCCTTAACCAAAATTGGGTTTACAAAATTTTTTTTAAGGGAAAAAAAAATTTGGTAAAATTTTTTCCATTTTAACTTAAAGGGGTTTTTAAAAATTTTTTGTTTAAAAAGTTTAAAATTTTTTTTTTAAACTCAAAAGTTTAAAAATTTCAATGTTTTAAAGGGGGGAAAAATTAAAATTTTAAACCTTTAAAAAATTGGGTCAACATTTAAATTTTGGGGGGGTTTACTTTAAAATTTTTAAAAAAAAATTCCCAAAAGGTTTGGGGGAAAATTTTCCTTTACAATTTGCTGTTTTTTGGAACTTTAAAATTTTTTAAAACCGAAATTTTTAATTTTTTAAAATTTAGGGTTTTTTAATTTTCCCCCAAAATTTCCCAATTTTTGGAAAAAAGGTTTAAAAATTGGGGGAAAAAAAATCCCAAAAAAAGGGGGGGAAAAAAATTTTACTAAAAATTTTGGGGCCTCCCGGGTTTTTTTAAAGGATTTGAATTTCACCAAAAGCTTTTAAAAATTTTAAATTTTCCGGGTTTTTTGAAAAATTTTTTCAAGGGAAAAATTTTTTTTAACTTTAAAGGGTTTTTTACCCAAACCCCCGTTTTTTAAAATTTTTCCCAAAGGTTTTTAAAGGGGTTTCCCAAAATAAAGGGGGGTTAAAAAATTTGAAGTTGGGGATTTAAAAAAAAGTGGGGAATCACTTTTAAAAAAAAAACCCAAATTTTTTAAAAATTTTTGGAATTTTTTAAAGTTTTTAAAAGGTAAAAAACCCAAAGGGGTTTTTGGCTTTTTTCACCCCTCTTCAAAACTTTTTAAAATTTAAAATTTTTTTAAAAATTTCAAAATTTTTCCCTTTTTAAAGGGAAGGTTTACAATTTTATTTTTAAATTAAATTTTTTCAAGAAAAAAAGGGGTTTAAAAATAAATTACCTTAAACCTTTTAAAAAATAAAAAACTTTTAAAAAATTTTTTGGGGGTTTTTGGGGTTTTTTTAATTTTTTTTCACGAAATTTTTAGGAAAAAACATTTTATTTTTAAAAAAAAATTTCAAATTTTTAAAATTTTTTCCCAAAAATTTCCATTTTTCGTTTTCAACCAATGGGTTTAAAATTTAAGGAATTTAAAAAATTTTTTAAAAAATTTGGGAAAAAAAGGGTTTAAAAAGGGGGAAATTTAAAAGTTTTAAAAAAATTGGGGGGAAAAAAAAAACCAAAATTTTTTAAAAAAAGTGGGGCCGGAAAAAATTTTTTTGGGGGGTTGTTTTTTAAAAATTTAAAACAAACTTTCCCAAAAACTTTAAAAGTTAAATTTTTTTAAAATTTTTCAAGTTTTTCCCAAAACAGTAGATTTTTAAAATTTTAAATCAATTTTAAAATTGGGAAAAAAAGGGTTTCCAAAAAATGGGGAATTTAAACCCTTTAAAAAAGGTTAAAATTTTAAAATTTTTTCTAAAAATTTTGAATTTAAATTTGTTTAAAAATTTTTTACTTTTCCCCGGGTGAAAAAATTTTCAACAAATTGTTTAAAGGGTTTAAAACAATTTTTGAAATTTAAATTGTTTTGGCCCCAACCCCTTTTTTAAAAAAATTTTTTCCCTGAAAAAGGGGCCAAAAAGGGTTTTTTTAAATTTTAACAATTTTTAAATTTTTTAAAAATTTTTTTTAAAGGACTTAATTAATAAATTTTTACCAAAAGGTTGGGTTTAAAATTTTTTGGGTTTTAAGGTTTTTTCCCCAAAATTTAAAAGGGATCTTTTAAAAAGGGTTTTTTTCCCAAAAATTTTTAAAAAAGTTTTTTAAACTTTAAAAATTTTTGTTAAAAAAAGGGGGTTTAAAAAAATTTGGCCCAAACAATTAAAACCCCCAAAAAAGGGAGGGGATTTTTTTAAAAATTTTTTTCCTTTTTAAAAAAGTTTGGGAAAACATTTTCCCCGGGCGGGGTTTCCTTTGACTGTTTAAAAATTTTTTTTCCAAAAATTTCCCAAAACAAAATTTTCAGGGTTTAAATTTTTTTTTAAAAAAAAGGTTAAATTTTTTTTCCCAAAAAAAGTAAAAATTTCAAAAAAAATTTTTTTTTTAAAATTTTAAAAAAAACATTTTCAAAAAATGGGTTTAATCATTTGAAACAAAAAAAAAGTTTACAAAAATTGGGGAAAAAAAAACTTCCAAAGGTTTAAAATTTAAAGTTAAGGTTTTTCCCCAAAAAAATTTTTTTAAAAAAAAAATTTTTAAATGTTTTTTTCCCAAAATTTAAAATTTTTTTTTAAAAACTTAAATTTTTAAAACAAGGGTTTTAAAAGGGTATTGGGTTTAAACTTTATTGGAAACCCAACATTTCCCCAAAAGGGAGGGGTTTAAAATTTTTTTTTTAAAATTTTTTTAAAAAAATTAAAAAAATTTTAAAAATCTTTAAAATTTTTTTTAAAGGGTTTTTTAAAAAAATTTTAAACCCCGGGTTTTTTGGGAAAAAAATTTTTTTGGTTCTTTTCCCGGCCTTTAAAACAGTTTTTTTAAAACAAGCAAGTTTTAAAAAAGGGTTTTAAAAGAAGGGGGTTTTTAAAACCCGTTTTAAAAACAAAAAATTTTTTTAAAAATGGATAAATTTGAATGTTTAAAAAGTTTTAAAAAAACCCCCCAAAGTTTTAAAAAGGGAGGGGAAATTTAAAAAATTTTTAAATTTTACTTTAAAGTTTATTTGAAAACTTGAATTTTCCCAAGGGTTTCCAAAAAATTTTTTAAATTTGGTTAAAAAAAAAGTTAAAACACCCTTTTTAAAAAAAAATTTTAAAAATTTTTTAAAATTTTTTAAAAAGAAATAGTTTTTTTAAATTATTTTGGGCCCTAAAGTAATGGGGTTTCAAAAAGGGGTTGAATGGGGATTAAAAAAAAGTTGGAAAATAAAAAATTTTAAAAAAGGGGGTTTATTTAAAATTTCTTTTTAAAAAGCTTTAAATTGTTTTAAGGTCTTTTTCAATAATTTGGGCCCAAAACCTTTTTTACCAAAGGGGTTTTTTTTCCGGGAAATTTAAAACCCCCCGTAAAAAAATTGGGTTGGAATTTTCCCCAAAAAACTCTTTTTCCCAACCCGTTTTCCCCAAAAAAGGGATTTAAAAATAAGTTTAAAGGTGAACACTTTGAAAAAATTGGGAAAAAATCCCTTTTTAAATTTAAAAATTAAAAAAAATTGGTTTTTTTCCGTATTTTTTTTCCAAATTTTATTTAAATAACTTAATTCCCAAAGGGGGTTTAA